>NC_079436.1:43527243-43697243 GCF_903798145.1 Danio aesculapii
ATTACTTTATATTTTGTTTATTAATTTAATTTGATAATTTTTATTGTATTTTATTTTGAAGCTAAATTGCTAAAATCACATTTTATTGTTTTAAACTACAGTATATTATGTGAGATAAAAAATTATACTAATATATAATTATATATATTTACTGCAATGTTACTCTTCATTTCTTGCTCTGATTCTTATGCTTTGCAAAACTGTACTTGGTCCAAAATTAATAATATCAACCGTAAATATTACAGCTGCTAATATCTAAAAACATCCAAAGTAAAGTACTTCTTCCTGTTTACATTGTATTGTAGAATTTGATTTTCAACCATATCCAAGTGCCCAGGGGTCTATTCTTTTACACTATTAGCTGAATTTGATTATTGATGATTTTACATGATCCAGTTAATCGTTGCATTGCTGATCATAATTTCGAGAATCGACAGATCTGTCCTTCACGACAAGCACGATCAGACGATCAGATCAGACTAATTCTGATACGCAGACTTGTTTCATAAACCAAATTATCCAGAGATCAATTATAAAGTTTAAAAGATCCAGGATCCGACAAATCATTGGTACAAAGAATGGTGAACCCCAGGTGTGTCCACATTTGCAATCAAATTCAGACTCATCAGTTGTCTTTTTTTTTTTTTTACAGCTGATGTTTATGTTTCTCTTGATTGTGTTTCAGAATCAGATCGGCTGGAGGAATGTAACTCGTCTCCTTGTGTTTTCCACGGACGCTGGATTCCACTTTGCTGGAGACGGAAAACTGGGCGGCATCGTGCTTCCTAATGACGGGAAATGCCATCTGCAGGATAACATTTACACCATGAGCCATTACTACGTAAGTGTGTGTTACAACGTGATTTATTACTTTGCTGTGTGCCTCCAGGAATATATGTGAGGAAGTCTCATTGTTTTCAATCCTTCTCTTCTAGGACTATCCATCAATTGCACATCTCGTTCAGAAACTGAGTGAAAACAACATCCAGACCATTTTTGCTGTAACCGAGGAGTTCCAGCCTGTTTACCAGGTTAATATAAAGCTGTCTTTTGTGTCTGCATGAATAGGGAAGGCATGTCCTGTAATATGAGGAAACTGACTGGATAAACTGTTTTTGTTTCATCTACAGGAGCTGAAAAACCTTATTCCCAAGTCAGCAGTGGGAACGCTTACCTCCGACTCCAACAATGTGATCAAGCTCATTATTGATGCATATAATGTGAGTGGAGCACAGCCTCTAAGGCAGAAATTCATTTAGTCAATTGTTTTAGCTGCGTGTTTGTTAAAATTTTTCAGGAATTTGTCAAAAAATCAATGTTGATTTGATATGACATTTGCTTAAATTATGTGTGGATGGAATACAGTGGTCCCTCATTAATCACGGGAGTTGCGTTCTAAAAATAACCCACAATAGGCTAAGTAGTTCGCCTTATTTTTTAAGATTATTATAAATGTTTTAAGGCTGTAAACTCCCTCACTACTAACACTACTAACTTCTACCTTCCTTTAGCATGTCCAAAAGGAAAAAGTCTTATTTGTTTTATTTCGGCTAGAATAAAAGCAGTTTTTAATAATAAAAAAAACATTTTAGGTCGAAATTATTAGCCCCTTTAAGCTTTTTTTTCGCTAGTCTACAGAACAAACCATCGTTATACAATAACTTGCCTGATTACCCTAACCTGCCTAGTTAACCTAATGAACCTAGTTAAGCCTTTAAATGTCACTTTAAGCTGTATAGAAGTGTCTTGAAAAATATCTAGTCAAATATTATTTACTGTCATCATGGCAAAGATAAAATAAATCAGTTATTAGAGATGAGTTATTAAAACTATTATGTTTAGAAATGTGTTGAAAAAAATCTGCTCTCCGTTAAACAGAAATTGGGGAAAAAATAAACAGGGGCGCTAATAATTATATAATAATATATATATACAGACAGACAGACAGATGGATTGATCTGTGCAACAGCTGCCGATTGGCTGCTTCCGCTTTCCACACACACTGCTCACACTCTGCTCGTGCTTGCTAAATGCATTCTGCATGTAGAGGAGACACGGCACGGATGAGGTTGATTGACAATGGTCTACAGCCAATCAGGACGCAGAACACAATGTGCTAATTAGGAAGCAGACACAATGCGCTGTACAATAAAAACATGTCAAATTGTACAAAAAAAATCGGCGAAACTGCAAGGCTGTGGAAGGTGATCTGCATTATGGTGTGGGACCACTGTATACATACATACATACATACATACATACATACATACATGCATGCATACATGGACTCGCACATTCCGTAGACAGTGGACAGATGGTTACAATAAAATTGATTGGACATACGGTCAAAGTCAGAATTATTAGCCTCCCTGTGTTTTTTTCCCCAATTTCGGTTTAATAAAGTGAAGTTTTTTTTTTTTTCAACGCATTTCTAAACATTAGTTTTAGTAGCTCATTTCTTTTATCTTTGACATGATGGCAGCACATAATATTTACTAGATATTTTTCAAGATGCTAGTATTCAGCTTAAAGTGACATTTAAAGGCTTAATTAGGGTTATTAGGCAAATTATTGTATAATGATGGTTTATGTAGACAATGGAAAAAATATATTGCTTAAAGGGGCTAATAATATTGACCTTAATGATTTTTAAAAATTCAAAACTGCTTTTATTCTAGCAGAAATAAAGCAAATAAGGCTTTCTCCAGAAGAAAAAATATTAACAAGACATACTGTGAAAATGTCCTTGCTCTGTTAAACATCATTAGGAAAATATTTTAAAAAGAAAATAAAATCCACAGGAGGGCGAATAATTATTCATTAATAATTCAAATGTAATCTTCTTTCTTAATTCTGTGCATTAGTCTCTGTCCTCTGAGGTGATTCTGGAAAACAGCAAGCTACCTGATGGTGTGTCCATCTCCTACGTCTCCCACTGCAAGAACGGAGTGAGTGGAACAGGAGATAATGGGAGAAAGTGCTCCAACATCTCCATCGGGGACGAGGTGAGAGAAATTTCCTAAATCTGAAATCTTTATGCAGATCTAGGAACAGTTTCCTAAATGGATCCTTTGCTAAGCTCCACAGATTCCAAGTCAAACTGACTTTAAGAGCAGTTTAGTTATAAAACAAACGCTATAAAAGGATAGCTGTAAGATGTAGTAAAACTGTAGATGTTTTGTTTCATTCAAGCATACACTCTGCCTTAAATGTTTTAACTTACTCTTTGGCTGTCAGTGATTTTATTCTTCATTTATTGAAAAACAAATATATTCTGAAAGTCATTCGAGCTACATCACTCCTCAGTATTGTTAATGGGTTAGTTCAACCTAAGATTCAGTTATTCATTACTCACCCTCAGGTCATTCCAATCATTATTGTTGATAATCAGAACATAAGTTAAGATCTCTGAGATGAAATCTGAGAGCTCCCTCGTGCTCCATAGACAGCAAGGGTCCTGAGATGTTCATAGTCCAGAAAAGAAAAAAAAAAACATTGGCAAAACATCCAGGGAATTCAGTGGATCGACTGTAAATACACAAAGTTCCAAAAATATTTTTGTGCAACACAATTGATTGTCTTCTGCATTAGATCAGGGTGTGCATATATTATAGAGTTGTGTTGTTGTTGTTATGGTTGTTGTTGTTGTTGTTGTTGTTGTTGTTTTAAAATGTGAGTTTTTCCTTAAAACAAGCTAAATAATCTACCAGTTGGGTAAGCAAAATATTGTTTTCTCTTTTACATAAGATTATTTTACTTACCCCATTGGCAGTTATTTAGCTTTTTTTTAGGGTAGAACTCCCTTATTTTGACTTATTATTTCTGAAAACAAGACACTAGTTTTTATCTTGTCTAGAAAATGTGTCTAGTCCAATATCAAAAATGTTTAAATCAAGAAGCAAGACAAAAACAGTAAGAAAGAATCACCTTTTGCAGTGTTGAGGTTTGGAACAACATGAGGATGTGTAATTAATACCAAAATTTTCATTTATCGGTGCGCTAACACTTTTTAAAGTTATATTTAACAGCTTTGTTTATTTTTGTCACTGATTTATTTATATCAGTGACTATAAGAAAAAAACTCCTATTGTGGAAGACTCTCCATCCTTTACATGGTTACTTCCATATGGCAGATGGTATAAACTCTCTTTAGAAAAAAATGCTAGTACAAGAAGACATTTATTCCCACTGCCATTGGTTTTTTAAATAGGATTTAAATTTCATAATAAATATTTGTGTAAGTGTATTTATGTTATGTCTGTGAGCCTATGTTTAAAGACGATTTTCTTTTTCTGCAAGTTTATTGAATTTAATTCCTGTTCTCAAAGTAAATGAACTTACTAATTATGTTAGGGAAGAAAATAAGAGCTGATATTTCTATCAACAGCCAGAGTATTTAAGCAGCTGCTTACCTCTCTTAAGTCTCAGTTGTTCCAACATCTCAGCTGTTCCAACCAAAAAAAAAATCCTTTTATGACAAAAATAATTAGAAACATTAAGTAAAGGTCATGTTTATTTATAATTGTTCTACTGTACATACAGTTGAAGTCAGAATTATTAGCCCCCTGTTTATTTTTTTTCCCCAATTTCTGTTTAACGTAGAGCAGATTTTTTTTCAACACTTTTTCTAAACGTATTAGTTTTAATAACTCATTTCTAATAACTGATTTATTTTATCTTTGCCATGATGACAGTAAATAATATTTGACTAGATATTTTTCAAGACACTTCTATACAGCTTAATGTGACATTTAAAGGCTTAACTAGGCTCGTTAGGTTAACTAGGCAGGTTAGAGTAATCAGGCAAGTTATTGTATTACGATGGTTTGTTCTGAAGACTATCAAAAAAAAAAAAAAAACCCTTAAAGGGGCTAATAGTTTTGACCTTAGAATGGTGTTTAAAAAATTAAAAACTACTTTTATTCTAGCCGAAATAAGACTTTCTCCAGCAGAAAAAATATTATGAGACATACTGTGAAAATGTCCTTGCTCTGTTCAACATGATTTGGAAAATATCTAAAAAAGAAAACAAAATTCTAAGGGGTGCTAATAATTCTGACTTCAACTGTATAAATAATAAATATCTTTTTGATTTCTAATATTCATTGCTAAGAACTGAATTTGTACTTTAAAGGTGATTATTTTTTCCCTCTGTATTTAAAATCTTTTGACCCTCAGATTCCAGATTTTCAAATAGTTTAATCTCAGCCAAATATTGTCCATACATCAATGGAAAGCTTTTTGAAGCTTTCGGATTACATTTCAATCTCAATAAAAAAAAAATTGTACCCTTGTGGTCCAGGCTCACATATGAGCAAATGAACTCATTATTATCAATAGTTTGAATGAGCCTTTTAGAACAGCACTTAATCTTTTAAAGAATGTAAGTTATGCTCAAAGTATAATTAAAAACGGCTAAAACCACAACTAAAAATAAAAACAAAAATTCAACAAGTGCTCACTCTCGTCTCCCTGCATGACAGGTGGCATTCGAGGTGGCGATCACAGCAAAAGGCTGTCCATTGAATGGAAAGTCTGAGACCATGAAGATTAAACTGCTGGGCTTCACTGAGGAGGTGGAGGTCGTCCTCAACTTCATCTGTGAATGTGAGTGTCACAAAGACGGGATCAAAAACAGCCCGGTGTGTCATTTTGGCAACGGTACCCTGGAGTGTGGAGCGTGCAGGTGAGTTATTTACACAAACTGGCTGTAGCATCCATACAGTCCATCGACCGCACTGATAACTATTCTCATATTCAGGTGTAATGAGGGGCGCATCGGCAGGGTTTGTGAATGTAGCAAAGACGAGGTGAGGACTGAAGATCTAGACGCAAACTGTCGTATGGATAATGGCACAGACATCTGCAGCAACAATGGAGACTGCGTTTGTGGAACATGTGAATGCAAGAAAAGAGACAACCCTGAGGAGAGATACAGCGGAAAGTTTTGCGAATGCGACAACTTTAACTGCGATCGCTCAAACAACAAGCTCTGTGGAGGTACAACTTAGTTTTTTAGTATATAATCTGGAGTTCTTGATGGTA
Source organism: Danio aesculapii (assembly GCF_903798145.1). Lineage (NCBI taxonomy): Eukaryota > Metazoa > Chordata > Actinopteri > Cypriniformes > Danionidae > Danio > Danio aesculapii. The sequence goes on from NC_079436.1 coordinate 43,533,289, forward strand.
AAGTCACCATAATCAAATCAATATGAGGGATTTTTTTCATATTGTGAATTTTTCTATAAATGTTTTATCCAGAATATTTTTTCATATTTTGTTTCATTGTGACTTCAGTTAAGAATAGTGTTATCGCAATACTGAATTTTGGTGCCAATCTGTATGTAAATCTTAAATATGTCCTTCTCCTGCTAACATTTGAGCGCCATTGAGCACATTCTTTAAGGTTCAGGACACCCTGGAGTACTTTTTTTTATATTTTAACAGATTTGTTGAGCATAAGTTAAGACAACATTAGCACCTGTCAGCTTTATTTGTAGGGAAAACTGGATAATTTGAGCTTTTGTCTGCTAATTTCATCTTCCGGCTTTAAAATAATTTTTGGGACGGGATCAAAATCGGTGATGTAGCGCGAATCTGCTAGTGGAGTGATGACGCGTCGGTTTTTCATAATTGTTAGTCATAGCGGAGTTTTCTTGTCCTATGAGAAGACCCTGCTTCTTAATTATTCATGAGAGCACGTGCTTTCCGAAGGCAAGGCAGACCTGCCACGCTGTGAGACCCAACGACTGGGTGAGACTGTGGCTGTGCACGGCAAACAGTGTTTAGCCATTTATGAAGGGTCGTATGTGTTTGTTTCCATGATCCATGGGGTTTGTTGCATGTTTTTCTTCGCGATTCTGTCAGGGCCGATACAACAAAGCTGTTTGTGTGCAGCAAGCATTTTTGTCGATAAAGCTGTACGAGAATTGGAGAATGGCGAATGGCTTTTATCAGTTTCAGACTCATCATCTATATCCATTCTGCTGTTCGCCTGTTTAAAATCCTCAAATCATGGATCTCCTCATGGTTTGTGTCTCATTTTCTGAGCCATCTGACAACAGTTTTTCGCTCCCCTCCTTCTCCCCTGCTCTGCCGGCCATGCCCACTCCTCACTGTGCTCCACACCCATTATGAAGCATTTTTTTGGAAAAAATTCTGAGGTAGACTTGAACAAAGAGGGGGGGGGGGGGGGGGGTTTATGGCCCTTTAAACACCACCACTGATGTGCCATTGTGTTTGTGTGATCAACAGAAATGACTGTGATTGGCTGTGAAGGTCATCAGTTTACTGAAAGCACCGCAGTTTACAGAGTGTAACAACAGATACTGGGACACTTGAGCGTTTTAAAGCTTTGAAAATCAGCTGGTCTGTTTATGAGCTGACATAAGAGCGATCCACCAATGAATCGACTGATCTTCACAGCTTTAAAACGCTCCAGTGCCGCTGTATCATATATTAGCAGGAAATTGACATCTTTAAAATATCAGTACCGGATTCCAGTATCGTGACAACACTAGTTAAGAGCTATACAAAGAATTGTGACCCTGGACCACATGTAATGGAGTTTTATGCCAAAAATCAGTAAAATATGTAGTAAAGATCATCAAATGTCCTACTGCGTTTAATTTTTTTGATCCATCATGTTCCTGATTTTCAAAATTGTGTCTCGGGCAAACATTGTCCTATCCTTACAAAACCATACACCAATTTAATTAGCTTTGATGTATAAATATATATATATATATATTTTTTTTTTTTTTATTATTTAAACTTATGAATGTTTTTTGGTTCAGAAAAACATTTGTTACAAGCAGCATTTCTTTTTTTTTTTATTTCAGAATCAAAATCTGTTTTATTGCCGAGTGTTTTTTACACACACAAAGAATTTGTTTTGGCTGAAGAAGCTTCCAGTGTACATAAAGTGACAAGTGACAACACAAAAATAAATATGAGCAAAGATGACAAACATTAGACAGAGATGCATTTAGACCAAAGAGCTCTTAATGATGACTTGTATGTACAGAGAGCGCTCCACACAGTGGCAGCCATATTTTAAGTATTTGATTAAATATGGCCATATTTGATCAATATTTGAAGCACAACCACATTTTCCCCACCTGATAATAAGTTGTGCAGCGTCAAAATGGGCTTTTACTGATGTTTAAATGCTGCATTAATCACTTAATGTGTAGTTTCATTCGGAAGTAATGAACAACATGCTACATGTAGCCCTTATAAACAAGCATTTTAGTTCCCCTTCAGGCCACAACAAATCCTTTAAATTTGACTCTTCAGAACAGGAAATTTAAAAAGCACCAGTTCAGCTCCAATAATTGTGCTTTCTTTGTCATTTTCAGCATGTACATTTTCAATTCTTAAATGATTAGTTGAGTAATGATTACTTTTGAAATTATTTAAAAATATAAATTAGGTTCCTGAAAATATGGTGAAGTAAATAAAAGTGAAAAAAATACAACAAAATTGGTTTAAAATACTAAATATACTCACAATAGTAGTACTCTGATTTAATCTTGACACATAAATGATAACTGTAAATGTTTTAACAGATTAAAGCTTTAACTCAAAAGTGTTTCTTGGTGTCTCGCAGGTCACGGTCGGTGTGATTGCAGAAAGTGTATCTGTGATGCTAACTACACAGGCAGCGCGTGCGACTGCTCTCTGGACACCTCCACCTGTCTGGCCAGCAATAAACAGATCTGTAACGGCCGCGGCAACTGCGAATGCGGCGCCTGTAAATGTACCGACACTAAGTTTCAGGGTCCGACTTGTGAAATCTGCCCAACGTGCCCTGGAGTTTGTACTGAACACAAGTGAGTTATTAACTAAAGCCACCAAGATCTGCCTGAAACTACTTCAGATGTACACAACAGATAATTCTTGGTGTTTTGTCATCGATTACATTCTGTATCTAAAGTTGACATTATCCAGATGAATTTGTTGAGACAGAATGAGTTTATTGACTCTATTTCAGTCATATTTTATTAACATTTTATAATCTATAGCAACAAAACTATAAAAATGTGAGAAATGTCTGAATGAATATTGGTTTATAAACATGTTTTTTCCTTGCAGGGATTGCGTCGAGTGCCGGGCATTTGGTACCGGTGACAAGAAAGACACATGCGAGGAGCAATGCAGCTATTTTACTATGAAGGTTGTGAAAAAGAAAGACGATCTTCCTCAACCCAACGATCAGCCAATCATCAATCACTGCAAAGAGAGAGATGCCAATGACTGCTGGTTCTTCTTCACTTACGCCACCAGAAACGACAGCAGTGTTATGGTCCATGTGGTCGAGGAGCTTGGTAGGTGAAGTTCGGAATGAGCACCAAGAGGTCTTGATGTATTACTTCTTATGTTAATAATGTTTACATGGACATCAGTAATCGAATTATTTGCCTTAATCTGGATAAGGCAATAATATGATTAAGCTGTATACATGGGTTGCTTTTTTAATGTTCCTTACATGATCCAGTTTTACATGTAATAGTACATAGTTCGATTAACGTCATTACGTCACCATTCAATCCTAGTTTCCTCTAGAGTTTGTGTTTGTTATGGCAACAAATGTGATTTCGGGTGTTTCGTTTTTAATTTTGAGACCAGTTTAACTGCAGTTAATTCTCACACTATCATTGCAAACGGATGACGGTAGATACAAATTATCAAGCAACGTCCAACTCTGCTATTTCATTCACTAACTTCATTCAAGCCTTTGCGACAAAGTCAAGACACTTCATAATGTTTGTTTCTTCCAGAATTCTCAGCATAGCCATAGTTTCCCGCCTAGCACCAAAAATGGGCTCTCTTGCTTGAAGCCATTCTCATTTGCTTGTCGTCAAACGCCTGTAAACTACTGATCTGTGTGTGCTGTCGTAAAATGTGCCGAAAATCCTACACGATGGTAATAGTTGAATTAAGGTGTCTGTACTACACTTCAATAATGTGACTAAAATCGGCATACTCCACATATCTTAATTCCATTTCTGTTTAGTTCGATTATGACTGTAGTTGGATTAAGGTCATCAAACATCGCTGTTTACATGGTAGACTCTTAATCAGACTATTGTCTTAATCATATTAAAATGGTGTCCATGTAAACTCAATGTTTAACTTGTGTCCTGGAATGCTTTGTGTTGACAGAGTGTCCCTCTGGCCCTGACATCATCCCCATTGTAGCGGGTGTGGTCGCAGGAATCGTTCTGATTGGTTTAGCCCTTCTGCTCATCTGGAAGCTGCTCATGATTATTCATGACCGCAGAGAGTTTGCCAAATTCGAGAAGGAGAAAATGAATGCCAAGTGGGACGCGGTATGTTTCTCTACATTATTTTCATACTGAAGACCTGTTCAAATCAAGCATGATAACGCTAAATATAACGATAAATTTATTGTTTCCATACAGACCAACTATAATGATGTTTATTTTTAGATGACGCTTTAATTTCGGCATTATCCCTTGTAACCAACAGTTGACCTCAGTGTGCCACTACAGCATTTAAACATAATATTGAGCTTTTGACTGTAATGGACCCTTTTCACAAGATGTTGATGCGTTTAAAAGGTCATCAGCATCTTAAATCCTTGAAAGTTTTTAATATTAAAATTTTAGTTTTAAACATGTGAATATTTATATGTATTTATGTATGTATTGTATTATCTTTGCATCAAATTGCAAAAAAAGAATTATCGCTTGTGTGAGGTGTTTTTAATGCATTGTCTATGGGGCAGAGCGGTAAATTTGGCGTTGTTCTCTCTTTTGGCTCACACACTATCTTTTCCTTTTGCTGAAAATCTTGATAACACCATCATGGAGTTTTTCCTTTTATTAATTCAGTATATAGGATTGTGAAAAAATTATTTGATGTACTTTGCGCCAAGTATACCCAACTATGGCGACTTCCACCGCTGAGAAACCCGTAATGTGAAAACTAAGCGCCCATCAATCTGTTCAAACAGTGAATCGTAATTAGTTCCCCAACATTTTCAAAGAAGGCAACACAGAGAGACTGAAACTAGCACTGGTTCCTGCGGTACTTCAGTTTGCAAGGATGACATTTGTAACTTCCATATATTTATTTATCATTATTTCTCATGGTGTAACCAATTGTTTCCATGATAGTCATTATTTTGAAATAATCTTTTAAAAGAGGGTTTAACATCAAGCAGTGTGCTTCTCCAGTCTCGTCTGTATCCTTAAATTGCAAAAGCACTTAAATTTTCAATGGATTCTGATTGGCTGACAATGTTCTATCATTCATCTGCTGGAAAAAGTCATTCTGAAAGGGATCCCAGTGATATCGTTCCTCTGTATCTTTATCGTTGTGGTTGTGGTGTGAACTGTGCTATTCTTTAACACTGTGAATGATTTTCAGATCTATATCTTTATGGTTATCATGCTTGGTGTGAACAAGCCTTAAGTTTCATCTTTTATAAGTACTAAAAAACTATTCTTACTTCAAGTGATCTTTCTCCCCATGATGTTTTGCACAAATCATAAGTAACTTCTGTTAATCTGTAATTAGTCAGGGATTTATATACAGTGAGGTCACACTGGGTCTCATTCAACAATATCATCTTAAGAATTTTCCTTAATTTGTTCCTAAGAAACAATTTACACCGGATTTACAACATGAATTGTACAAAACAGAATTGTTTACACGTGCCAGTTTTTCAAAATGACATTAAAATGCTATAATTCAGGGATGCCCAAACTCTGTTTTGGAGGGCCAGTGTCCTGCAGATTTTAGCTCCAACTTGCATGTTGCCTCAACACACCTGCATGGATGTTTCTAGAAAGCCTAGTAATGCCGCGGTCACACTAGAGTTTGAGCATGCGAAATTCTGTCATACAGCGCTGTGAAAAGGGGCGGGATTAAACAAGATGGTTAGACATTAAAAAGAGAGAGCGATTGGTCCATATTTTACCATTCTGTCAGGAGAGGTCATGTTTTGATCTTCCATTGCTCTCCCTCAGCCACGTGATGCAATTTCGCAGGTCAGAGTTCATCAAGCTTGAACTTTCCAACGCAGTGACATGTGAAACTTGTCGCACGTTCTGTATGAATGGAAGTCTATGGGGCGAAAAGTGCAGTGTGACGCGGCTTAAGAACTTGACTGGCTAGCTCAGGTGTGTCTGATTGGTCTTGGAACTAAACTTTACAGAACACCGGCCCTCTAGAACTGAGTTTGGCTATCCTTGCTATAATTTATCTATTTATAACGAACAAAATTGTTTTTAACATTTACCAACTGGCTTTGACTCATCCTGACTGCAAAAAGAGGCTAAAAATCGGTATTACTCATGGTGTGTTCACGTTTTAGGGGAATTACTTAAAAATTCTAGAAGTTTTTTTTAAGCTGTTTTTAGTCTTTGTAAAATAAAATGTAATATTTCTCAACATAGTTCCATTTTGTCCATCAAAATTAAGGGATAGTTCACCCAAAACTGAAAATTGTCATAATTTTCTTACTCTAATTGTTCCAAACTTGCTGTGAACACAGTCAAGATATTCTCAAGAATGCTGGAAAGACTTTCATAGTATTTTTTGTTCCTACTATGGAAGCCAATGGATTTCCAACACTCTTTAGAATATCTTTTGTTCAGCAGAAGAAATAATTTTATGAATGTTTAGAACCACTTAAGTGTGAGTAAATGATGAGGAAATTAATATTTTGGGGTGAACTATCCCTTTAAGCACGGTACAGTTTGTTGGAAAGGGACATCTGTGCTCATTGAGTGGGTGTGGCCTCTCTGGCACTAGATGAGGTCACTGCTGCTCCCTGCTGCTCACTGTTAGTATTGCAGGTCTCAAATCATCCAAAACATTGACAGAAAAAAGGACTTGGTTCTTAATGAACAACTTTTTTTAGCATCTTAGCATTTTTTGTTTAAAGTGCAATGCATCTGCCAACTTCATATATGCATATTAAACTTTTTTCTTTATTTTGTACAGTTTTCTGATTTTCATTTATGGTGATCAAGATTTTACATGGTTTTTGACCCTCTTCATATGATCGCACTGTTTTGTTAAACCTTTAACAGGCACTTTAAAAAAAACTTAAAAAAAAAAAAAATTACTATTACAATTTTTCAGTTTTTTTATTTTACTGATGATGCATTAGTTTGTTCATAAGGTTTAGTTAGCATCAGTGAATGTGGAAACCAGTTGATTTACAGTGAATAAATGTAATTGTATTACTGTAAAAAATATAAATGTCATGATGTCTACATGCTATGTGCACTGTAGGGTTGGGTCGATAGACTATGCCATTGTCCATTGCCGTTGGCCGATAGACATCACGTCGCTGAGCTGGCATTACGGTCCTCCGCCCCCGTCGCAGCAGCAGCCGGCTCGCACACGGCCCCATTTACACTAATACGTCTTAGTTTTAAAATGCCGTTTTAGAACAAAAATGATCCACGTCCACACTGGCGTTTCATCTAGCATTTCTGAAAAGATCCCCATCCACACTATACCGCTGAAAACACACATCACGTGACCACACACACACACAAACTCTGTCATGCGCTGTAGCATATGTGTGCGTCTGAGCTCCAGCAGTCAGCGGGTGCTTTGAGCACAAAAGACCAGAGAGCAGTGCACGTCGGATAGTTTATCAAGGATGTAGCACTGGATCGCGTCTCACTATAGTTGTTAAACGTGATATTTAATTCATCTTCTCTTTATCTAACGACTCTTCGCTCTTTTGAATCTATCAGGTAACGTGTCACAGTGTCAGTACACTGCATTAATCTTTCGTTTTCACGCGTGTACTTAGTTATTTTTTTAGCAAAAACCTCAGATACTGTTGGTTGGTTTCTGTTGTTTGTGCACCTTTTTTACCAACGAAGTTTGTCGACGGCATTATAATGACACAGATCACTCTGCCTATTCATGCCAGAGTCCTGCGGAAAAAGTGATTGACAGGTGGTCATTTGTGTGTAACTTATCTTTATTTATGATTTGGTTATGGGTAAAACAAAGACCATGTGGGTCAGGTAGTTGAAACGGTAGGCTACATATAATTAATTCGTTATGAATTAATTAATTATTCATAAATAATTAATTCACCACTGCCTACGACGACGATCCCATCGTCCATCGCAATGTTTCACATTAGACATCGTACGATGCCAAATTCGTCGACTTCGCCCAACCCTAGTGCACTGTCATTGTCTAAAAGCTTCTTTCTGAATCACTTCAGTTTCTTGCTTTCTTTACTTAAATTCTGCTTTTTTTCATTCTGTCATATTTTGTCTTTTTCTCCTCCTCTCTTCATGCTTTTTCTTCTGGTCATATCTAGCAAGAGAATCCCATATACAAGAGCCCCATAAATAAATTCCAGAATCCAAGTTATGGAAATAAAGGCGTCACGCTCTGAGTCTGTACTCCTCCTCTCTGCTCCTCGCATGGGCTTTTGTTTATTTGCATTTCTGTCTGTTCACCTTTCTGGTTCTTCAGCAACAACCTCAGCCTTGTGAACAGTGTGTAAAATGTCCTGTCTAATTCACTAATTATCACATGCCACAAAGTGATGAGAGTGTTTACCTGAACAAATGAAGAAAAAAGATTTATTCACCCGCATGTCATTTAAAAAGAGCCTAATTCAACAGATTTTCAGTATTAAATGAACTAGTATTTAAATGAGTGCTTATACAAGATGACTGCAAGTACAGTGTTTGTGTTTGGCTTGGTGTCTTTTGTAATGCTTGCTTTAACCATTGTTTACTATATTTGCAGTGCAGTGTGCTAACCCTGCCAATTATGTTGTTTGTATTTTATTTTTCGTCTCTTCTTCTTGTTCTTCAGGGTGAAAACCCCATTTACAAGAGCGCTGTGACAACGGTGGTCAACCCTAAATATGAGGGCAAATAATGGACAAACGTGTCCATCTCCAATCAACACTGTATGCAGAACAATTCAAGAGGAACAGAAGCGTTGAAGTTCACTTTGTTTCTTTACTTTTTTATTTTTGCATTTTTTAAAACCACCTATTGGCTGTGCATTTGCCACTGTTCAGTATAATCAATTAACCTGTGTTTCTATGCATCCTTTAGAAACTGTACAGTATGTATAAACTTGAGTTTTTACTTTTTTATGCAAAAAAAATTCTGATGTTCAGTTTCGATTTTTAGTCACAGATCTGCCTTGTTTTTCTGAATGTTTAAAGCCGTCGCATTGGGATAGATGACCGGGGTTTTGTAGGTAAGATAAGGTCAAGTATGTATTAAGAATGTTGTCTGAGACACAATAGATGATATTTAAGAAACGCTCTACTTTTTTTAAAATAGGCTGTTTTTACAAGCCTCAAAGTGTTAAACAACTGAGTTTTACCTTGTTGAATCCATTCAGTCTGGCAGGAGCACTTTTAGCTTAGCTTAGCATAAATCATTGAATCGGATTAGACCATTAGCATCTCGCTCAAAGTCAAAAAGTCATCTTTTCTATTTAAAACTTGACTCATTTTCTAGTTACATTGTGTAATAAGACTGATGGAAAATGAAAAGTAGCTAGCTGTGGGCTATTTTCAGGTTTTGTATAATATCATTGTGACTGCTGCAGCCATGGTATGGCAGCAAAGTTCTTTGATTATTACTCCAGAACGAAAGTATAGTTCCTGGCCATATCAGTCTATGGAAAATAGCAGCTTTCCATTAGAATTTTTACTTTTTTCATGCAATCTTTGAAAATCTCAATGTTCAATCTCAATTTTTTGTCACAGATCTGCCTTGTTTTTTCTGAATGTTAAAAGCCGTCACATTTGGATAGATGACAGGGGTTTTGTAGGTAAGATTAGATCAAGTATGTATTAAGAATGTTGTCTGAGACCCAATAGATTGATATTTAAGGAACACTCCACTTTTTTGGGGGGAAAATAGGCTGTTTTTTTACAAGCCTCCAAGTGTTAAACAACTGAGTTTTACCGTATTGAATCCGTTCAGTTGATCTCTGGGTCTGGTGGGAGCGCTTTTAGCTTAGCTTAGCATAAATCATTGAATCAGATTAGACCATTAGCATCTCGCTCAGTCAAAAAGTCATTTTTCCTATTTAAAACTTGACTCATTTTGTAGTTATGCTGTGTAATAAGACTAATGGAAAATTATATGTGGAGACTATTTTCAGGTTTTGTATAATATCAATGTGACTGCTGCAGTCATGGTATGGCAGCAAAGTTCCTTGATTATTACACCAGAACAAAAGTATAGTTCCTAGCCATATCAGCCTATAGAAACTAGCAACTTTCCATTGAGTTTTTACTTTCTTTATGCAATCTTTGAATGTCAATATTCCGTTGACTTTTAGTGTCAGATCTGCCTTGTTTTTCTTAATGTTAAAAGCTGTCGCATTTGGATAGATGGCAGAGGTTTTGTAGGTAACATAAGGTCAAGTATGCATTAAGAATGTTGTCTAAGACTCAATAGATTGATATTTAAGGGACGCTCCACTTTCCTTTTGGAAATAGGCTTCTTTTACCAGGCTCCAAGAGTATTATTAAATCCATCCAGTTGATCTTTTGCTCTGGCAGCAGCACTTTTAGCTTAGCTTAGCATAAATCATTGAATCGGATTAGACCATTAGCATAAAAAAAATTTAAGAAGTTTTTCTTACTTAAAACTTGACCCATTTTGTAGTTTCATCGTGTAATAAGACAGATGGATAATGATAGGTAGCGAGCTGTGGACTATTTTCTGGTTCTGCATAATATCACAACTGCAGACATTGTACAGCAGCAAAATTCCATGATTATTACGCTACAATGAGAATGTAGTTCCTATCCATATCAACTTATAGAAAATAATAACTTTTCATTTCCCATTGGACTTAGCACATGTTGTGACTACAAAAGAATCGAGCTTAAAATAGGAAATATCGAAACTCTTAAATGTTTTGAGTTGGATGCTAATGGTCTAATCTGATTCAATGATTTATGCTAAGCTAAGCTTAAAGTGCTTCTGCCAGACCCAGAGTTCAGCTGAATAGATTCAAAAATGATAAAAGTCACCTATTTAACACTAGGGGATTTGTAAAATGTGTCTTAAAGAGCAGTGTTCCTTTAATGGATATTCATGCATCATTTAGTAATTAGTTGAGTGTTAGAAACAGTTTGTGTCTTATGATGGTACAGGAAACTTTGTGAATTAACGAATGGATGGGGTGTCCTGTCACTGGTATAGTAGGTAACTGTAGCGGACCGTTGCTGTTCGTACACATGGTGCTTTTTTCATGTAGACTCTGCATACGTCGTCTGCATAATTCTGGCTGATTTGAGTCCAGTCTATAATGCTTAGGTCTGTGTGAGTCTGGATGTGTGTGTGCTCACATTGCCTTGCTTTGATCTGCGAGTCAGATGATTTAGTGACCTTTTTTATTGCGCTCACTAATGATTTTGAGTCTAAAATGGACAGATTTAGTATCATGCAAACCAATCGTTGTAAAGGTATTGAGTGTTTGATTGAAATGCCTTCCGCTTTGCAACATCTGAGTTGTTCAGAAAATGTCAGAGGGATTTTTTTGGCCACTGTCTGTGAATGGAACAATCAACCTGTGGTTAGTGCAGACATTAGTGTAATGCCATGAAAAGATCTTCAGGTTTTAGATTTGTTTGAGGAATGAAACTCAGGTCCTGGATTTTCTCTATCACTGATGCCAAATATTTACGTCTACTGTGCAAGAACTATATTTTAATGTTGTTTCTTTTAGTGTCTCCATGAGTGGAGTTGTTTCACATTTCTTTTTTCTAATTTAATTTGTCCATTTTTAACTGCATTAGATTATGGTTGGTTGGTAAAGATCAGTGTTATAAAAAATAATGACATGTTTTTCCATTTATTTTTATTTTTTTTTTTGCTTGTAAAAATGTAATCATGTTACACACAAATTAGCATTTTAAAGTGCCTTTTTCATTTTTGCATCAAGCCCACTGTCTGTTTCTACTAGTTATTTATTGAAATAAAGAGCCCAAAACACTGGACTGCATTGTTATGGGGTTTGTTTTTGTGAGTCAGCATGCCCTTATTATTAAATGCAAGAGGTTTTTATTATTTGAATTTTAGAAATGTCTAGCTGTGTAGATGTTTTTTATCCATTTATATTTGGCACATTGACGAATGAGCTGACTTAAATAAAGGGAACAAAGGAGCATTCAAGGAGTGATTAGAATGTTTTAGTTAAAAAAATGTTGACCTTTTTTACATTAAAGGTGATTGTCTTCAGAAACATGTTTTGTTGTGCTGGTTGAAAGTCTCTTTACATTCCAATAGTAATGATTAAAGTAAATGATCTAAATGTGTTTATATTTTTATATTCTTTGTGAGGCATAAAACTAAAGTTCTTCCAATTAAAAATAGTCGGGCCAATAATTCTGCCAAGTTGCCCAAATGTAGATTTGTACAACTGCGCATCTGTTCACACAGATCCACTGTTCACACGCGTTGCGGTCCCAGGGACACGAGTGACAGTAAAAACAGAAGCTGAATCAACTTTAAAATCCTGAATGAATATTGCAGTTACTTTTGCTCGCTGGAGGAAGGACAACACCATGGGTGAAGTATTTTTTTTTTTAGGCATGAAATGTTCTGTTTTAAAACTATTTTAGTCACGCAAAGCTGATGTAGCCTGTGTTGGGTTACGAATGGGTTATATGCACAGAAGTGTTGTTCAGCCACTGAAATCTTCTGGTGATAGATTGAAAATATCATGCAAGTATGGCTTAGTAATAAGTGTAATTCCTGCACGCCACTGGTCAAACACCAAGCATACAGTAGTCGCTTTAGGTAGGACAAAGCGCGTGACTTGAGAGTGTGTCTAAAGATTCTTGCATGCATGAAATATTGCACATTATGACAAGTTTTGCTTGCTGCACAACTGAATATGTGCTAGATATAATACAGAATTGTGGTATTATAAAGTACTATAAAGTTTTATAACTGGCGGCGGATGACATGATCTAGTGGGTCTCTGTCATCTTTAAAGTGTGCGTTCGTGATTTCAAGAGGCGGGGCCTTGGACAGCAGGGAAGGGATTGATTTTTAAAGATGTTATGCTAACCGGTTAGCATTTAGGCAGATCACCTACTGCATCTTTAACATTCTTGATTGCTTCCCTGCAAAAAAAACCTTTTGAAAGTTACCTCAGAAGAATGTGAATTCAAAGTAATGAATCTATAGTAATAAGAGAAAATATTTACTTCATGCCTTGCTAAAGAGAAATGCCGAAGCTTTTCAAGGTAGCGCTGAAGATACGTTTCTGTGCTCGTTTGTTTCCACGTTTGTGCCACAAGTATATGGAACTGCAACGCTGTCAAGGTCTATCTGTAACTTTAGCAGTGCGTAGGCATGGGATGATTACCGGTTTCAAGGTTTACAGCAGTCTGGGAAAGACACTGCTTTAAAAAAACAATTCTGTTATACCATTCCTAATATATATGTTTTTATTGATTTATTTTACATCTTGCTAAAGACCATTATATTTATTTATTCAGGCAACCGAATATCCAGCAGTAAAGAACCATCTACATCAAAAGCTACTGGTCAGCCCGCAATTCAGCACACAGTATATTTGAAAAACAAATCACTACGGCCAGACAGAATCTGCGGATATTTTTTGCTATTTCTGCTGAGAATTTTGTAAAAAATATGCGGAATGATGGGACTATCATAACTAAAAACTTAATATATGAAATAAAAAATAATAGCTTTTTATCTTTTATTTAATGTTTTATTTAATGTAGACTGGAAATCTGCATACAAATCACTTCTAACCTACATGTTTTTTTTTTTTTAAACAACAGCAAATATTCAATTTAAACGTGACATCCAAATAATACAAACGTAACTAATAACAAACTAAAAAATAAATTACATAAAATAATCATTATAGACACCTTTACAATGACAATATAACTGAGGGATTATTTAAGATACCCAATTGACAGCGAGTTTACTATTCAATTAACTTCAGCTCTTTTGCAGCTGTAATTTGTATCTTGACATTTCTTGCTATTAATATACTAGAGCGAGTTTATATATATAAATATAAATCTATAATAGAAACCCTTTAAACAGGGTTTAGAATTATTCAATCTACATTCATGAATATGAAATTTACCAAATAAAATCAAAAGATTCATTATAAATTCCACAGATAAATTGTTTGAGTCAAAAAAAATAAAAAATAACATCTTTGGGGGTCAAATAGGGTATATGCGGAACGACTTTTAATTTATCAGTAACCTGGGTCAAGCACTTCCGGTGAACTCTATGCCATTACAAAATTGGCGTGTTTAAGGTCTGTTTTCTCTAAAGATCAGCGATCTCCTCTGCCTGAGTGATATCCGATATAAAATGGGTCTCCGATTGTACACGAAGCACTGCATTCAATTACATTTTTCCACGCCATATCTTTAAAATATGAACATTTATTTTATTGCAGTATATTCAATGATTCTGACAGGCACTTGTGTGTAAACGTATTTTTATCTTGTTTTATGCTTGAGCCACTAAACAAACACTAATGACTATTTAACTGATTATATTTGAATTACATTACAACATCGATGCTGTAAAAGGAACCGTATAAAATGGAAAAAAGTCACATTAACCGTTCACCGAAAGTAGTTGAAGTCAGAATTATTAGCCCCCCTTTGAATTTTTTCTTTTTCTTTTTATATATTTTCCAAATGATGTTTAACAGGGCAAGGAAATTTTCACAATATGTCTGATAATAATTTTTCTTCTGGAGAAAGTCTTATTTGTTTTATTTCGAATAAAAGAATAATTTTACAAAAAAAAACTGTTTTAATTTATTAAACACCATTTTAATATCAAAATTACCCCCTTTAAGCTATCCATTTTTTTCGACTGTCTACAGAACAAACCATCGTTATACAATAACTTGCCTAATTACCCTAACCTGCCTTAACTTAACCTAATTAACCTAGTTAAGCCTTTAAATGTCGTTTAAGCTGAATACTAGTATCTTGAAAAATATCTAGTCAAATATTATTTACTGTCATCATGGTAAAGATAAAATAAATCAGTTATTAGAAATGAGTTATCAAAACTATTATGTTTAGAAATGTGTTGAAAAAAATCTGCTCTCCGTTAAACAGAAATTGGGAGAAGAAAAAAATCAGGGGGGCTAATAATTCTGACTTCAACTGTATATCAGTATGGAAAGAAACATTAGCTCTGCATATACCCTATTGCATCTAAAACCTGAATTATTTATTTATTTTTGGACAAACAATGATAAGTCATCCCAAAACTTCTTTGAATGACATTCATAAAAAGATGAACCAAAGATTCTGGATAATCTAAACAGAATGAGCGATTTCCATCAGTCTGCATAAATTTAGATAATGTGTAATTGCGTATGTATAATTGTGTAATGGTAAAAAAAAAAAAATTATAATTGCTCTAACATAAATGTTAGAGTATTTTTCAATGCAGTTTCCTATGTTACCTATGTACTGTATAACAAGCATATAGACCTGTAAATGCAGTGTTGTGTTCAGACATTTAAAAAGATCTTATTTTACAGCAATAATAACAATACTGTGATAAAACAGTGATATTTTATCCAAGGTTATCATACCGTCAGAATCTTATACCGGCCCATGCCTAACTATACTATTAGCCTACCTGGAAACAACGGCGCATCTTATTGCGTTCATAAACCACATCTGTCAACATTAGGCTGTGAAAATAAGTGGAAAGGAATATTTATTTATAATAATAATAATAATAATATATTTTATATTTATTTTAACGTGTTTTCAAGTCTAAATAAAATGAAAGTATAATTCTCTTGAACAACCATTCACATTTAAGAGCAGGGGGCGTCCTCTGGTGGTCCGGGGGAATACATTAACTATTATAGCAGGATGGAATGGTAAATGGGCTATAAGCACAGCTAATGATTTTCAACCAATGATGAACTTTCGGTGAAAGGTTTATGTAACTACTTTCAATTTCATAAGGTTCCTTTTACGGCATCGATGTTGTAATGTAAAGACCCTTTAAACGCAAGCATTGTCATTAGCAGCTAGCAGGCTAGCGCAAAAACTCCGTTGAAAATACTGGGGTAAAATTAATTTCCATATTTTAAAGTCATGTGCTACTTGTTTGATGTGATACCCACTTTATATTGGATCTCAGCCACACAGTGAAAATTGCTGTTTTTCAAAGAAATCAGATCTTAAATGCAGCAATTTAGTAAGGGATGACAATTCACCAGAAGCCCTGGGGCTGGCTGACTGAAATGAAAAGTCTGTGTGCATATACCCCATAATGGGAGAATCCAGAGATGATGGGAGTTTTGACAGGTATGTCATAAACCAATCAGAACCAAGCATTCAACAACTCCCTACTTATAAGGTTTGAGAGGACAGACTGTATAAACAAAGTAAACCACACTTACACGCAGTACAAGCGCTTTCATTTCAGAAATATTCTTTAAATGCCTACAGGACTGTGAACAGTTACTTAATACACAACTCCAGGAGGAGCCTTAGCATTAGCTACATGTCAAGGTAAGTAAATAAACTGATACTTATTTTTCATCTTTAAATCTCCTGACATTTTACTTCCAACAATGTAAGACATTAAATGTAAGTAAATTCGTTAATGTTATATATTTATACTGCATCTGTTTCAAGATACGGTTTACAATACATGAGTGTTGTTATACATTTAATCTGACCTTCGGAATTTAGAAAGTGTGTTAACAGCATCCTGTTCTTTTACATTTAGATGGATTTAACAGTCTTGTTATTATCAGCTCTGCTAGGATTTCTCTCTCATGTCGGAGCTAACACAGGTAATATGAGTCATTTAACAGCACAGCAACTTTATAATGCCTTAGGGAACATTTTAATATTGAGGTATTTTGGGTTTGTTTAGAAATGTTTTGGGGAAATGTGAAGTGCTTTATTATAAATATGCAAAGAAAAACTTTTAGAAATGATGTTTTACAAAATAAGTAGTCTCTGAATGTTGTTGTGTTGTGCTCAGACAGTAATCCATGCATTTCTGCAAATGCCAAAACCTGTGGAGAGTGTATTCAGATCGGCTCACAGTGTGTGTGGTGCAAAGATCCTGTAAGTTCCTTCATCTACACTGATTTTCTCCTCGTCTGACTGTTGATCAGAGTCTTGCTGGAAGATGTGTAGCTCAGCAAGTCTGTGCTTGCATCTAAACAGGATTTCAAACCTTCACGCTGCGATGACATTGAGTCTATGGCGAAAGCTGGCTGCACTGCAGACGGTGTAGAAAACCCTCGAGGAGCGGTCACTATTGACAAGAACAAACCCGTCACTAATCGTAAAATTGATGGAGGACAGAATCTGAGGCCCGATGAGATCACGCAGATTCAGCCACAGAAAGTCACGCTGAACCTTCGCTCAGGTACTGGATGACAGGAACAGCACTGGATCTGTCTGAATGTGTTGTGAGCAGTGGTGGAAAGAGTACTGAAAAATCATACTCAAGTAAAAATACCAATAATTGCCTAAACGTAGTGCAAGTGGAGTAAAAGTATCTGTTGTAAATATTACTCAAAGTATGAGTTAAAAGTAGGCTTTTCAAAAGTACTCAAGAGTAGTGAGTATTACGCTGTAAAAAGCTGATGCATTTACATTTAAGTTGTGAATGTGTGTAAACGTAACATTCTGTAGTGCATCTATTTATTGCCCAGCAGGCACACAATGTCATTAAACGCTAATATTAGGTTAAGATTTAGATTAAGGTTTAAGATTAAGTTTAAATTTCAGGGGACCAAAATTCAATGGCTAGCAAGCATTTAAGGCCAACATTATTTTGATGTCCAATAATGACGTCAAATGACGTTGATTTCATTCACTTTCCTTAGCCTTAGTCTCTGCTATATGCCCTTACAGCCGTAACCCAGTACTGGGAAATACCCATACACACTCAATCACACACTACGGCCAATTTAGTTTATTCAATTCACCAATAGCGACTGTGAGGGAAATCCACGCCAACGCAGGGAGAACATTCAAACTCCACACAGAAATGCCAAATGGTCCAGCCGGAACTTGAATCAGCGACCTTCTTACTGTGAGGCGATCGTGCTACCCACTGCGCCACCGAGACTGAATGAGAAATTGTAATGAGATAATAAGCAAGAAGCAGCATACATTCATTTTCCTTTGCCTTAGTCTCTATTTCAGAGGTTGCCACAGTGGAATGAACTGCCAACTATTCCGGCATATGCCTACTGGGAAACACCTATACACACTCATTCACACACACTACACCCAATTTAGTTTATTCAATTCACTAATAGCGACTGTTGGGGAAACCGGAGCACCCCAGGGAGACCCACATGAACACGTGGAGAACATGCAAACTCCACATGGAAATGCCAAATGTTCAAGCCGGGACTTAAACCAGCGACCTTCTTGCTGGGAGGCAACAGTGTTAACTGTTTGAAATGTCTGTTGTGTATATTCTTTTTTTATATTGAACAATAACGATGAATATTTCAATGTACGTTTTTAATGCTTCCACTTTTAACAGGGTATCTGACTGACTGAAGGCGGATACTGCTGGTGGGAAAGTGAAACGAGCGAATAATTTTCAGCAGCCAAATATTTGGTGAATCTCTAAAATCAACACAATTATAGATCCATGTTGTTGCATAATTCTGATGTGTGATTGGCAAAATGTCCAGAGCTTATTATCATTATCGACATAAATTTTATCGAGATTTGATTTGATGTCTGGCGTCTTGATGGCGTAGTGGGTAGCACGATTGCCTCACAGCAAGAAGGTCACTGGTTCGAGCCTTGGCTGGGTCAGTTGTATACAATGCGTAATACAATGAGTTGTCTAATTACCCTAACCTGCCTAATTAAGCTAGATAAGCCTTTAAATGTCACTTTAAGCTGAATACTAGTATCTTGAAAAATATCTAGTAAAATGTTGTGTATTGTCATCATGGATAAAGATAAAATAAACCAGTTATTATTAATGAGTTACTAATACTTATGTTTAAAAATGTCTTGAAAAAAATCTTCTCCGTTAAACAGAAATTGGGGGAAAAATATAAAAGAGGGCTAATAATTCAGACTTTACCTGTATATTCACTGTATATTGAACTATTCACTTAATTATGAATATAGTAAGAGGTCTGATCACCTGTAAAATAAGCACATTTTAACTTTTTGTATGTTTCTCCTCTCATCTCTCCACAGGAGAAGCACAGAAGTTTACTCTCAAGTTCAAGAGGGCAGAGGATTATCCCATTGATCTGTACTTCCTGATGGACCTCAGCCACTCTATGCTGAGCAATCTGGAAAATGTCAAAAACCTGGGAACCGAACTCACCAAAGAGATGAAGGACATCACGAAAGACCTGCGTATAGGTCAGGAGGACACAAACATTTACATTCACACCTTCGTATGCTTTTAAAGCTGTTAAATGATCCGATAACTCTTGCTTGCAGGTTTTGGTTCATTCTTTGGGAAACCTTCCATTCAGATGAACCCATGTTTTCCAGATAATTGCATAGCCCCATTCAGTTACATTAATGTCCTTAGCTTGACGAACGATTATGCAATGTTTACACAAGAAGTCAGCAAGCAGAAAACCTCTGGAAACCTGGATTCTTCAGAGGCAGGATTAGAAGCATTGATGCAGGCTGCTGTCTGCACGGTGGGTCGAGTTGAACATTCCTCAAAAAAAAGGAAAAATTACAGTCAAAACATGTTTGTACATGCAGTGTTGCACTTGTGTGCACAATCTAATCTAACAGTAAATGCTTCAAATGTATAAATTAGGAAGCTGAACACAAATATATATGATACTGTGTACAGCAATTGACTACATTATCATCCTATATTGGTTCCAATTTAGGCATGGGATGGTTCTGATGATTCTGTTGGTATGATAACCCTGGATAAAAATTTCACAGTTTCTCAGTATCACGGTATTGTGATTACTGCCCTAAAATATGTTATTTTTATATGTCTGTATAAAAAAACTTTATTATCTCCATTGAACACAAAATATTTTATTTTAAGAAACCTTTATAATATTTTAAAACAGTAAACATGTCAGGCTAAATAATTTAAATAAGTCAGACTTCTGCGGTCTCATTAGTTTCAAAAACACAGATTTCTGTACAACTTAAAAAGGCATTTTTGAATATCTTTCTTCTCTTTGGATATAAAGTAAGTCACTGCACTGTTCAGGTCCATAGCATGCTTGTATGTTACATTTACATTTAGTCATTTAGCAGACGATTTTGTCCAAAGTGTCTTACAACTGAGGAGGCATTCAGCGATTCAATAAGAAGAGGCAATACACATAAGACATGCTAGTTATTTTTTAGAGAGAGAGAGAGGGAGAAAGTGTTTCTACAGGTGGTTTGTTAATCCCACTTATCTGTGTGAGGATTGTTTTTTATTCATTGGGGGTTCAGGTGCTCTTGGAAAAGATTGGTTTTTAGTTGTCGTTTGAAGGATACCAGTCCGTGTGGAAATGAGAAGATCATTCCACCACCATGGAACATTGAAAGAAAAGGTTTTGGAAAGTGATTTAAAGCTTCTCTGGAATGGCACCAGGGGATGTAGACCTTCAGGAGCAGGTGAAGGTAAGAGTGCCAGTAGCTGTTCTGGAGGCAAGCATCAGTGATTTGACATTTTGAATGTTGGTTTTATAAGCAATATGTTTTTCAGATGTTTCTTGAGTTGTGGGCTGACCAGTAGCCTTTGGTTTGTAGTGTCGTTCTCTGTTGGAGATACTGTTGCCCTAAAAACTCATGAAAAAACCAACAACTTACATATACTGTGGAAACAGTATAATACAAAACAGCGGTTTTAAAACCTTGACTTTTCCAAACCACGGTAAACCTTAAAACCAGTTATTGTCCAATGCCTTTTTTGGCTTTTTTTTTTTTTGGCATTTTTTGGTCCAATGGTTCTGATATTCTAATTTAAAAAAAAATCCATGATGTCAGCATGTGATTGACCATTTATGAAATAGAAAACACACAATAAGAGTCCTAGGCAAGCCTTTAGACAAAACCTGTGCTCTGTTTGCTGTGTTTCAATTGTATCTCAGAACGTGATTGGCTGGAGGAATGTCACTCGTGTCCTTGTGTTTTTCACGAATGCTGGGTTACAATTTTCTGGAGATGAAAAACGAGGTGGCATTGCCCGTCCAAATGATGAGAGATGCCTTCTTGTCAATAATATGTACACCAGGAGGGACTACTCTGTAAGTATGGGTTTCTCAGACTGACTGATCCGCTAGTTTAGCTATCTTTACATATCATTTGATGTATTTTTGCAGGACTATCCCGACATCTCACAGCTGGTAGACACAGTTACTGACAATAGCATTCAGACTATCTTTGCTGTGACAGAGCAGTTTCGAGATCTTTATCAGGTGTGTATTCATGCAATGCTGCAACAACATCATGTTCATCAATATAAGCTTCAGATTTAAAGGTATAGTTTACCCAAAAATGAAATTATGTTATTAAATACTTACTTGCATGTCGTTCCAATCCCCATTCATCATCAGAACACAAATGAAGATATTTTAGATTCAATTTGAGAGCTTCCTCATCCTCCATAGACATCAAATACCAACAAAACAATCCTCAAAACTGACTCGTTCGATCGGAATATAATCCAGCTAGGAGTGCACACCTAAAACAATAATGACTTATTCAAGATTCCCTTCAGTGTCAGTATAGGGCGCACATTCACAAGTCCCCTGTGCCCATTTTGCACACCCAATAGTTTTATTTTATGCACACTCGGGCGCACTCTTGACATATGCCTCCTGTACTTTGTTTTAATCTGAAGAAGTCATGCGGCATCTGGGGTACATCTTAGTTTACAGTGCTAGTAAACATTAACCCTATACTAACAGTGAGAATTAATAGAAGTATTTATTTTTGGTTTTGTGCACATGAAAGTATTCTCAAATTCTCAAAGAATTTGTGTTCCAAAGATGGACAAACATCTAGGGGCTTAGGAACAACATGAGGGTGAGTAATTAATAACAGAATTAAAATTTTTGGGTGAACTAACCCTTTAACTGTGAATGTTTATGAAGTGAGATTGACTCAGAGTACAAATATATGTTGTTGTTTTTTTGCAATAGGAGCTGTCTGCTAAAGTGCCTAAATCAGCAGTGGTGACACTACCCACCAATGGGGACAATCTGGTTAAGTTCATCATTGATGTGAGTTCAGACAATGACTTAAATGTCTCTCTTGCAGTTATGTTAATAATGTTCAGTTGAAAGGAAATGAAACTAAAATCACTGTTATTCCTTTCTGATTTACAAAAGGGATTTTACTCAACAGCTACAGGTTTGTTTATAATCTTAGATATGCACTCAGTCCATTTTAATATTGGTTAAGAGCAGTGATGGGAATATGGCGCTATAAATAAATAGTTACTAACGGTGATACTTTTTTCAGTAACGAGTATTAAATGAATTACTGTTTCCCCTGTTAGAACACCGTTACTGTTACTGACAATATAAATGAACCCTGAAGCGGTTTTCATGTTAGCCGCGTCTCTCTCAGCCATAGGACCTCTCTTTCTCTAGGGGCTGTGTGTGTGTTCGGGGCTGGGGCGGGAGACATAACCAACCAGTGATAATTATTGGTGTATCTGTGAACATGGTGTAACAGAGAACATGATAATTGGCTTAGATAAGAGTACATTTCCATCGTTTGCCCATCAGAGGCAGAGTAGGGCGGGTGTTCACACAAGCACACGCACAGTCAGTGGCACACACCAACATCCAGGAGTCAGAACGATGGCAAATTCAACAAATTCAAAGGTAGTGTTTGCAAACTGCAAATATAAGCACTGATTTTCCCTCGTTGAGGTGAAAGGCAAGAATGTTTATGTATCGTGCAACTTATGCCCAGGAAAACAGAGTGTCTCTGCATCAGTGACAAGTAATTTTAATCTAATGAAGCACCTCACGTCGTCACATGCCGCCACAAAATTTGTGGCCACACAGGTGATAACGTGAGCTCTGCTGCCAACGGAGGAGACGAAGCCACGACGCCAAAGCAAATAAACCTGAATTTTTCTCCACCGCAAACACAGAATTAAGCAAAATAATATCTAGATGCAGTGCATTCGGAAAGTTTTCATAGCGCTTCTCCTTTTCCACATTTTTTATCTTACAGCCTTATTCCAAAATGGATTATATTCATTTATTTCCTCAAAATTCTACACACAATAGCCCATAATGACAATGTGAAAAAAGATTTTTTGAAATTGTTGCAAATTTATTTTAAAAAAAACTGAAAAATCTCATGTACATAAGTGTTCACAGCCTTTGCCGTGAAGCTCTAAATTGAGCTCAGGTACATTCTGTTTCCCCTGATCATTCTTGAGATGTTTCTGCAGCTTAATTGGAGTTCACTTGTGGTAAATTCAGTTGATTGGACATGATTTGAAAAGACATACGCCTGTCTATATAAGGTCCCAGGGTTGATAGTGCATGTCAAAGCCCAAACCAAGCATGAAGACAAAGGAATTGTCAGTAGACCTCCGAGACAGGATTGTCTCGAGGCACAAGGCTGGGGAAGGTTACAGAAAAAATTCTGCTATTCTGAAAGTTCCAATGAGCACAGTGGCCTCCATCATCCGAGAGTGGAAGATGTTTGGAACCACCAGGACTCTTCCTAGAACTGGCCGGCCATCTAAGAGTGATCAGGGGAGAAGGGCCTTAGTCAGGGAGGTGATCAATAACCCGATGGTCACTCTGTCTGAGCTTCAGCAGTCTTCTGTGGAGAGAGGAGAACCTTACAGAAGGACAACCATCTGTGCAGCAATCCACCAATCAGGCCTGTATGCTAGAGTGGCCAGATGGAAGCCACTCACCAACTGGATTTTGTCAAAAGGCATCTGAAGGACTCTCAGACCATAAGAAACAAAATTATCAGGTCTGATGAGACTAAAATTAAACACTTTGGAGTGAATGCCAGGCGTTACATTTGGAGAAAACCAGGCACCGCTCATCACCAGGTTAATACCATCCCTACAGTGAAGCATGGTGGTGGCAGGATCATGCTGTTGGGATGTTTATTAGCAGCAGGAACTGGAAGACTACTAAGGATAGAGTGAAAGATGAATGCAGCAATGTTCAGATACATCCTGAATGAAAACCTGCTTCAGAGGGCTCTTGACCTCAGACTGGGGCGACAGTTCATTTTCCAATTCAATTCAATTCAATTCACCTTTATTTGTATAGCGCTTATACAATGTAGATTGTGTCAAAGCAGCTTCACATAAAAGGTCATAGTAAATAGGAACAGTGTAGTTCAATTTGTAGTGTTTAAGTTCAGTTCAGTTTAGCTCAGTTCAGTGTGGTTTAATAATCACTACTGAGAGTCCAAATATAGAAGAGCAAATCCAACGATGCGCAGCTCTATAGATCCTGAACCATGCAAGCCAGTTGTGACAGCGGAGCATTTTCCAGCAAGACAATGACCCAAAGCACATCGCCAACATATCAATGGAGTGGCTTCAGAACAACTCAGGGAATGTTCTTGAGTGGCCCAGCCAGAGTCCAGATCTAAATCCTATTAAACATCTCTGGAGAAATCTGAAAATGGCTGTACAACGTCGCTTCCCATTCAACCGTGCCAAGCTTTTGGCATCATATTTAAAAAGACTTGAGGCTGTAATTGCTGCCAAAGGTGCATCAACAAAGTATTGAGCAAAGGCTGTGAATACTTATATACATGTGATTTTTCAGGTTTTTTATTTTTAATATATTTTTTCAAATTGTCATTATGGGGTATTGTGTGTAGAATTTTGAGGAAATAAATGAATTTAATCCATTTAGAAATAAGGCTGTACCATAAAAAAAATGTGGAAAAAGTGAAGCGCCTTGAAGACTTTCTGGATGCACTGTATATATTTGAGGACACGCTGTCGTTGTCTCTCACATTGTCCCACAACAACATTAAAATAGTGTAGATTAGTCTACAATGTTTTATATTTATTTTATTTGACATTATTTTCATTGAGTTCATTTGACATATTAGATTTTTTTTTAAAGTAACACAATATTACTTTTATAATAATATGACTCAGTTACTATTTGTGAGAGGAATGTGGCAAACACTGGTTATTGGCTTATGACACCATCAGATCAACAGTTCTGTGACCATGAAAATTAAAGAGACCAGTTACCGATAACTAGGCCCACATGGAAACTGCGTGTACAGAATTCCGCAGATTTTTAGCCCATCATTGATTCTGTTTATTTACTTAGTTTTTAAATTAATTTCAATAATATTGACTAATATGAAAATGTCAATATAATTTATTCACAATACAGTTTGTAAAATAATATTTTCTGTCTTTTAGTAGATATATTATATAGAAGACTTGCTTTGTTCACCAATTAAAGGGGATTTAATTGGACTTGCATTGTAAACATTAAATACAAATTTAAAAGGTATTACTTTTTAGTTCATATATTAAGGTTTTAGTTATGATACTACCAAAATCATTCCGCATAAATCTGCAGATTTTTAACAAAATTCTGCGCAGAAATAGCAAAGAATGTCTGCAGATTCCACCTGGCCCTACCCATAACTTAAAAAATGTTTAAACCCTCATGTCTTTTTGCATTTATTCCTCTTTCAAAGACTAAAGAGAATGTTTTGAAGTACCAAATTATTTCTCACAATATCTTTTATATCGCATAGAAAGTCTTTTGTTTATAACATGATGGAAATGATGACAGAGACTGTAAATGTATGGCTTTGATGTATTTTTGATATTCGTCCAGCACCAATATGCTCTCTGTGTTTAATTCTGTGCATTAGTCTCTGTCCTCTGAGGTGATTCTGGAGAACAGCAAGCTACCTGATGGTGTGTCCATCTCCTACGTCTCCCACTGCAAGAACGGAGTGAGTGGAACAGGAGATAATGGGAGAAAGTGCTCCAACATCTCCATAGGGGATGAGGTGAGAGACTAAATGCAATATGTGTCAAACATTCATATGTATAATTATGTCAAACAACGCAATAAACTTTAAATAAATAACATTTCAACAAATAAAAAACCTCTCATGTACATTACTGATAAGAAAAAATGGCAAGAAACATATTTATTTATTTGCATATAATGATCTCTGAAATGCCACAAAGAAACATTTATGAATGTCCTTATATTTTATTTTGTAATTTATACAGAAATTCGTAGTATTAAGTTGCAAGAAACATGCATTTACCTTCTGTCTTGTAATGTGGCTACTGCATTAGCGTTTAAAAGAAACACTGTGTTTACATTATGTGCCTCACAGGTGTTGTTTGATATAGAAATCACGGCTAAAGGCTGTCCATCTAAAGGTAAATCAGAGACCATAAAGATTAAGCTGCTGGGCTTCAGTGAGGAGGTGGAGATCCTCCTCAACTACATCTGTGAATGTGAGTGTCACAAAGACGGGATCAAAAACAGCCCCGAGTGTAGCGGAGGCCAGGGAACGCTGGAGTGTGGAGTCTGCAGGTCTGAGAAGCTGTCAGTCTCTTTACATAAATGAAGACATGACAAACTTTCTGATTCACTGTTTTCTCTCTCATATCAGGTGTAATGAAGGTCGATTAGGCAGATTATGTGAGTGTAGCCAAGATCTGGATGCATACTGCCAGAAGGACATGTGGTCAGGCATCTGCAGCAACAATGGAGAATGTGTCTGTGGAATGTGTGAATGTAAGAAAAGAGACAACCCGGAGGAGAGATACAGCGGAAGGTTCTGCGAGTGCGACAACTTTAGCTGTGATCGCTTCAACAACAAGCTCTGTGGAGGTATAGTGACTTTAATGTCAAGTCAATATTTGCCCTCTTCACTAAATCCATTCAAGCTAGTGCAAGTACATTAAAGGTACCATAGAGTATGTTGATTCGGTATGTTAAACTGTTCTCTGATATCTACAGTTAAGTTAATGAAAATTCTCTAGAAATGCTTGTTTATGAAGGAAGATAATTCAGAAGGAATGGGATATATGCAGAGCAAGTGTTTTTCAGCCACCATTACACTTCTGGTGAACAGTTAATGTGACTATTTTCAGTTTCACAAGGTTCCTCGAACAGCATTGAGAATGTTATTTGATTAAAATACAATCAGTTAAATAGACGTAGGCATTCTTTTAGATGTTCAAGCGTAAATCTAATTTGAGTTTAAGAAAATTTAATTCACTGCTTCTTTTCAGGTCTGAGACCCACTTTATATCATATCTCAGTCAGGCAGTGAAGATCATTGATTTTTAAAGAAATCAGATCTTAAATGGGGCAATTTTGTAAAGCAGTGACAATTCACTAGAAGTGATTGAGCTGGCTTACTAAAAATTAAAGTCCCTGTGCATATACCCCATTACCCCTGGAATGAAAAGCACATAATTGGAATGGTCACGAATATTAATGACATTTGTTCTGATGCTATGCAGCTAATGTCAGTGCCTGCTCTCACACACATACACACACACACACACAGCATGATGTACTCTAAACACAAATGTGAAAATTTGTCAAAAAATATTTGAAAAACAAACAAGTAGGTGCCTTGTCGAATGATCATCAATTTAACTGAAGCGGAGAAGAGATTAACATTAGAAGTTATCTGTAGGCAGTTAACTCTGCTCCTCCATTACTGCTTATAGTTATATATGTAGTGCATAAAACATATGCTAAATTATAATTATACACAACGTATTTAGATGTATTTAGAGTTGTATTTTGTGCATTTAACATATATGAAAACACAGGCAAGAATTAATATTAACCTCAGCATAAACAGATGTGTTTTATAAAGTTTATTGGTGTTGTTTCTCTCCAAAAAAAATCAAAGAAGAGCTGAGTGATATGACACCATGCATAAATGCATTATGTACATATGTTTGTTGCCTCAAAATTTACAATATACTTGTTAAAGTAACAAAAGATACATTTAAAAAGACCCTATGCCTCTTTACACAGTACACAAAAACACTGTGGACACTCACCCGAAGCTGTGGGTAGATTTTTTTTTTAAAGGAATTTTTTTATTATTATTATCATAACATAATTTAGTCAGGCTCAAGTCAAAAGTGTACACATTAATTCTTTCAGATAAGCACAGTCAAAGTTATATTAAATAATATAATAAAGCTTCCCAGCTTTGTAATGTGAGTTAATGAAGCTTTTGGAGCTACAAAAAGCCTGTTCATGCATCATAAACGTAATCCATATGAATGAATTTAATTCATGAATGGCTTCTAAAGCAAAACATGTTTTTTGTCAGAAAAATACACATTTATATAGATTTAACCATAAGGTCAGATTAAAGATATATCCGTTTTTCATGACACGTCTTTTATATATTTTATGTGTTCTCCACAGGTCACGGTCGATGTATGTGTGGGCAGTGTGTGTGTGATTTTAACTACACAGGCAGTGCATGCCAGTGCTCTATGGACACCTCCAGCTGTCTGGCCACTAATGCACAGATCTGTAATGGACACGGCTTCTGTGAATGTGGACGGTGTAGATGTTTGGACAATTGTCAAGGTCCAACCTGTGAAATCTGCCTAACCTGAAACAGTGGTGTGAAAAGGAAAAAAATGACACCTGAAAACAAATGACTCAATTTATATGTCATATTGAGACTCATGTTATGTGTTTTAATGAACTTAAAATAGGTCAGCAAGTAGATGTTGGTTGCTGCAATATGTTTGCATGTTATTTTAGCCAACAAAAAAAAAACGATTTTGATCTTACAGTATATACAAGATTAAGAAAATTTATATTTTTAGAAATGCCTTGATGCATACATACTACACAGAGTGAACTGACATAATCTCTAGGATAAAATATGGGTGTTTCAATTGGTTTCAGTGGTACAATTTGTGCAGAAGATCCTGAGTAATCATTTTTATAGTGTAATATAGACATTAAATAGCAAAGTACAATTGTATCACTAAACATTTAAGACTGATTTGTCAAGTTGCAGTTTTCATATATATGTATATGTATATGTATATATATATATATATGTATATATATATATATATATATATATGTATATATATATATATATATATATATATATATATATATATATATATATACATATACATATATATATATATATATATATATATATATATATATATATATATATATATATATATATATATACATATACATATATATATTTATTAAAATAAAAGATAAAAATATTCAAACATTGAATTATTATAATGTTTGAATATTTTTAAAAATAATGTTTATAATAATTTTTATAAATCTGACTGTATTTAAAATTTATTTATCATTTATTTGTTACATTGGATTTCTTTTTTTGACCTGCAGGTGCCTCTAGTGTACAACATTAGCATTACTCCTTATTCCCATTTTCAGAGTTCATTTCTGACGATGCTTTTAATATTATACAGAAACAAAGAGATTTCACTTAAAAATCTTCTATGGATGATCTTTAGGTAGATATATGTTAGTATTGTTCAAATCAGACCATAAAGCCACGTTGTCAAGTCATTTCCTCCTTTACTTCTGTTAATGGCAATTATATTTTTTACAAAATATACTGTAATCAATTTACATTTCTACACTTTTCACTTTCTACATTTCTTGAACTTTTTTATGTTACAAACCATTAAACACTACTGTATTCTAATAGACACACACACACACACACAAACGAAATCCGTATGTAGACTATCATAGTCTGTATACAGCAAAAGTAGTTCTGATTTGCAAATTGTCAAGGCAAATTTTGTGTTCTTTGCCAATTATCTTAAACGAATAGAAATGTAAATTTGCTGTTTTTGATCTGTTTATCTTCGGATAATCCAATATGTAGGTGACTGTTTTGCTCCAGAAAAAGTCATTTCAAGTCAGCGCTACAGTTGGCAGTTACAGAAATTCACTTTTTGTGTTTTTTTGACATTCAACTTTTCTTCTTCTTATTATTATTATTATGCAAGAAAGAACATTTACAAAGATACAATATGAACAGAGACAAAAAGGGTCATAAATAAAATTCCAGCAAATTAAACAAGTTTAAATGTTTTACACCAAGAAAGAGTTTTTGCATGCAATTTATTTGTTATTTAAGGAGTTCACATATAAATCATAATCCTTTCTGAAATAAAAAAGGGTGTTTCTTTGAAAATGTACATTTACGGATGTAAAATTTTGCCAAAAAAAAGCAATAAATTAATAATAAATTTAAAAGGATTTACATTTAAAAAGGATCTAAGTTCAGAAAGTAACCAAAGAATAAAATTTTTGGGGATATACAAAAGTTTAGAAATGAGAATTTTTAAATGAAATTGGAAAAGTCAACCCAAAACACTTTACAGTAAGTGCACTATTAAAATAAATGATTTAGTATTTTGGTCATATTGAGTACAAAATGAGCATTTAGGCTGAATATTGTTATTATATTTAGCTAGTGTGGCATTTGTTGGATAGCAATTATAAATGATTTTGAGACTTCAACAGCTTTATTAGATAAAAGGAAAGTTTTTCAGAAGAAGCCAAAACTGTTCCCAATTTATGTCACCAAATATATTATTCCAAAAACCCATGCAAACAGGTAAAGAGATCTGACAACTACTAATAACTAAGCGAATATATTTGTTTGACCCAGAACTGAGAAGAGTTTGGTCAACTAGACATTTAACTTTGTTTTTACAGGGAATGTTAAGCTGTCTCTGACAATTCATTCATTCATTTATTTACTTTTTGGCTTAGTCCCTTTATTAAACAGGGGTCGCCACGGTGGAATCAACCGCCAACTTATCCAGCATTTGTTTTATGTAGAGGATGCCCTTCCAGCTGCAACTCATCACTGGGAAACATACACTCTCATTCACATACATATACTATGGACAATTTTAACTTACCCAATTCACCTATACCACATGTCTCTGGACTGTGGGGGAAACCGGAGCACCCGAAGGAAACCCACGCAAACACGGGGAGAACATGCAAACTCCACACAGAAATGCCAACTGACCCAGACAAGGCTCGAACCAGCGATCTTCTTGCTGTGGGGCGACAGCTACTCACTGCGCCACCTATATATAAACCTACATATAAACATTACAGTATTATGTTAAGTAGAAAATTATATAATTATTATAAGTACTTGACCTCCTGTCTTATTTTCTTCCCTAACGTGCGTTCAGTGGGAGGAGCCTCACTTCGACAAGCCCCGCCCATAGCTCTCAATCCTTCAGTTTATTTCCTGTGTGTTTGTGAGGTGTGCGAGAGTGCAACTGCTAAATCATTGAACGAGACCTGAGCACACCTCATACACACACGCTCTCAGGACTTTCCCACACTTTTATTTCTTTCTTTCTTTTTAGATTTTTTTTCGTATGCCTAAAGGACTGTCAAGGTGTACTGTAACCCAATACTATCAGGAAAAGTTGATCATATAAACATTTATTTCATAAACACATTACTCTAGGAAGAGCCTTGGAGAGCATGAGTTAAGGTGAGTAGGTATGATATATTGATTTATTTTACTTATGTTAGAACGACCAACAAAATCTCATGACTTTTTAGCAGTCACAGATTGTGTAAGTATTGTTTATGCACATACTTGTTTAGGCTTATACAAATTATGTTTATGCAGGTTACTTTTCGCAGTGTAGATCAGATGTCAGACTTTCAGACTGATTTGGTTTTTATTATGAAATGTAGAATGATGTGATAATATATGTATGCTATTTGTGTTTGGGTAATAATCAAAATGTAGATTAACAGAAGAGGACATGCTTGTTTCCTGTCTCTGCCTTTTCTAGCTCAGTATATTATTTGTTATCAGAGTCAATGATTAACTGTCTCTTTTCATTGTTCTGAGTCAGAGACCTCTCTGTGCCCATCCTTCTTTAACGCAAAGAATGTTTTATTTCGTAATCAAACAAATGGGTCAAGTTTAATAATGCACATTTTTAATATATACAGTTGAAGTCAGAATTAGTATCGCCCTGAATTATTAGCCCCCTGTTTATTTTTCCCCCAATTTCTGTTTAACGGAGAGCAGATTTTTTCTAAACATAAAAGTTTTAATAACTCATTTCTAATAACTGATTTATTTGATCTTTGCCATGATGACAGAACATATTTGACTAGATATTTTTAAAGACACTTCTATACAGCTTAAAGTGACATTTAAAGGCTTAACTAGGTTAATTAGGTTAACTAGGCAGGTTATGGTAATTAGGCAAGTTATTGTATAATGATGGTTTGTTCTGTAAACAGTGGGGGGGGGGGGATTTAGCTCAAAGGGGCTAATAATTTTACCTTAAAATGGCTTTAAAAAAATTCAAAACTGTTTTTATTCTAGCCAAAATAAAACAAATAAGACTTTCTCCAGATGTAAAAAACATTATCAGAACATTTCGTTGCTCTGTTAAACATAATTTTGTAAATATTTATAAAAGAAAAGAAAATAAGGGCGGCTAATAATTCTGACTTCAACTGTACATTGAACTGCCATTTACAAAACGTTTTTCTATGTGATGCATTTCTGTGTTGTTTTTTATGTCTTATTACTTTTAGATGAAAATGAAGCTGCTGTTAATATCAGCTCTACTTGGATTTGTCTTTCATGTTGGAGCAAAAACAGGTAATAAAAGTCATTTATCTCCAACAACACAGCTACTTTTTATTGCCTTAGGGGACATTCTTTTAATGTTTAGGTGTATTGAGTGTATCACATTGTAATGTGGGAATAAGTGAACTTCTTTGGTAGTCATATGGAAAAAAACATTTATTTTTACAATTACAGTAGATATTCGTCAAAAATACATAATTTTTTAGTTGCTTTTCCTTAAAACTACACTTTAATAACTACACTTAAGTCACAAGAAAATGTTGGTGATTTGTTCCCTCACAGTGAATCTGACTTGTATTGTAAAATGTTAGATCTTGCTTTTGTGTTTGTGTGTTGTGCTCAGACAGTAATCCATGCATTTCTGCAAATGCCAAAACCTGTGGAGAGTGTATTCAGATCGGCTCACAGTGTGTGTGGTGCAAAGATCCTGTAAGTTCCTTCATCTACACTGATTTTCTCCTCGTCTGACTGTTGATCAGAGTCTTGCTGGAAGATGTGTAGCTCAGCAAGTCTGTGCTTGCATCTAAACAGGATTTCAAACCTTCACGCTGCGATGACATTGAGTCTATGGCGAAAGCTGGCTGCACTGCAGACGGTGTAGAAAACCCTCGAGGAGCGGTCACTATTGACAAGAACAAACCCGTCACTAATCGTAAAATTGATGGAGGACAAAATCTGAGGCCCGATGAGATCACGCAGATTCAGCCACAGAAAGTCACGCTGAACCTTCGCTCAGGTACTGGATGTGTCTGAATGTGTTGTGAGATATGAATCAGAAGTTGAATATGTGAATTCTAAATGACAGTTCTGTCATCATTTACACAGCCTGGATGGCTTTGTTTGTTTCATGGAACACAATAGGAGAGTTTCCAAGGAATACTGATTATATCTGCCAATCTTTTCCACTGACCCAAAGCGAATAAGGACTGAGAGAACGCGTTTGAATGGAAAATTTAACCGTGTTATAAATGTGGTCCATGCAATTACTGAATTACATTTTTTTAATAATTAATTTTTAGGGTTTTTAATCTTTAATGGACAGAATAGTGCAGAGAATTGACAGGAAAAAATAGTTGGGAGCAGAGAAAGGGGAAAGGTCGGCAAAGCACCTCGAGTCGGAAACATAATTGCCAACATTTGACACTAAAAGTCCGGAAGGGGAGGGGGGGGGGGGGGTGGGGGGAGTTGAGAAATATGTGTTTAGCATGCTGGAAACTACGAAATATGTGTGTGCGGCAGGACGATAGTTTTCCGGGAGACAGAACAAAACGGGAGATCGGTCTGAAATATGGGAGACTCCTGGGAAAAACAGGAGCGTTGGCACGTATGGTCGGAAATCAAACTTGGGTCGCTATATGTCGGGCACTTGACCCCTAGGCTATTGGCGCTGACACATTTTTTTGACTAGATACATCTTACGTTATAGTGTTACTTGAGATAGTCATGCAGATCGAATTGAACGTTTTAATGAATCAGATGGCCTAGTTCACTGAGGCCGTCTGTGTTTTACAAAAGCATCGTTTGGCAGCTTTGTGCACGAGTTCTTTTGAACTCTGTTAGTAATGACATCATTTGTGAACAAATATGTTTTTGGTAAATCTGGAAGTAATTTACAAGTTAGATTTGATTCTGGACAGCACGGTGTCTCAATGGTTCAATGGTTAGCACTGTCACCTCAGAGCAAGAAGGTTGCTGCTTCGATTCCTGGCAGGGCAAGTTGGCATTTCTGTGTGGAGTTTGAACATTCTCCCCGTGTTTGCGCGGGGTTTCTCCGGGTGCTCCGGTTTCCCCCACAGTCCAAAGACAAGTGCTATAGGTGAATTGGATGAACTAAATTAGTAGTAGTGTATGTGTGTGAATGAGTGTGTATGGATGCTTCCCAGTGATGGGCTGCAGCTGGAAGGGCAGCCACTGCGTGAAACATATGCTGGATAAGGTGGCGGTTCACTCTGCTGTGGCGACCCCAGATTAATAAAGGGACTAAGCTGAAAAGGAAATGAATGAATGAATGAAATTTGTCCTAGTGTATGAGTGTGTGTGAATTTGAATGCCATAGTATATGGGTTTTTTCCAGTACTGGGTTGCGGCCGGAAGGGCATTCGCTTCGTAAGACATATGCAGGAATAGTTGGCGGTTAATTCCGCTGTGGTGACCCCTGATAAATAAGGGACTAAGCCGAAGGAAAATGAATGATTTGATTCCCAAGTTCAATTGGCTGACTCTGAGGGACTGTTATAAGGTTATTGATTATGATGTTTATTAGACACTCAGGCACGTCATGATTTTGTCAAGTACAATGCGATCCTGGAGTAACATCTATGTTAATCCTGGAACATCATTTTTGTTCGAAAATGTAATCCATACCTATTCCCTACCCCTAAAACCCAAGCATAACTGTAAATTATTCCCAAAATGAGAGGGGAAAAACAGTCCGATAGCAATCATGTAGAAGTGCATAAACCTAACTGTAAGTCTAAACTTAACATAAACAGTAAATGTATCCCTTAATTCTGATTAGCTGATTGGAATGTTGTTCCAGGATCAACATAGATGTTAATCCACAAACGTGTCCTACTTGGTGAAATCAGGTTGACGAGAGACTCAATGCTTTACTTTGCATTTGTTCTTCAGACAGATGACTCAAGAATACCTGAAATGTTACTTACAAGTTTAATGGATAATTATGCAGATATTTAGTGTTGCTTTTTATTATGAATTTGCCTAATGAATTCAGCAAAGGTATTCAAGTAAAAGTAGCATTCATAGCATCTTTAGTCTCTCGTCTCGTCTCTCCACAGGAGAAGCACAGAAGTTTACTCTCAAGTTCAAGAGGGCAGAGGATTATCCCATTGATCTGTACTTCCTGATGGACCTCAGTCACTCTATGCTGAGCAATTTGGAAAATGTCAAAAACCTGGGAACCGAACTCGCCAAAGAGATGAAGGACATCACGAAAGACCTGCATATAGGTCAGGAAGACACAAATGCTTACATCCACACCTTTGTATGCTTTTAAAACTGTTAAATGATCCGATAACTCTTGCTTGCAGGTTTTGGTTCTTTCTTGGAGAAGCTGGTTATGCCTTACATTCTGATGACGCCAAAGTATCTGAAAAACCCCTGTTTTCCAAACGACTGCACTGCGCCCTTCAGCTACAAAAACGTCCTGAGCTTGACAGACAATCATGCATTGTTTACCCAAGAAGTCAGCAAGCAGAAAACCTCTGGAAACCTGGACGCTCCGGAGGCAGGATTTGATGCAATCATGCAGGCTGCTGTCTGCAAGGTGGGTCAAGCTGAACATTCCTCAGATGCCAGAGAACTACGGGCAAAGTCAATACACGTTTGCACATGCCGTTTTACGCTTGCCTGTGAATGGCCTGCGATTTGTTCCAGTAAAATATTTTTTTCTAATGTAAAATGCTGACAATTTTTAAGTTGAATGCAAATTTTTATATAGTATAAATCACTTCAACATCATCTTTATATGCTGGTTTTAACAGTAACCTTAGGGTTGTGATTTAACTATCAAACACTACTTGTCTAGTCAACATGTATATGCCAAATCAGAAACACACTTATCATTGGGTTACATGGATACTCACTCCTAGGCCATCTGAAGCTGTGTTCTGTCTGCTGTGTTTTGATTGTATCTCAGGACGTGATTGGCTGGAGGAATGTCACTCGTCTCCTAGTGTTTTCCACAGATGCTGGATTTCATTTGGCTGGAGATGGAAAACTTGGTGGCATCGTTCGTCCGAATGATGGGAAATGCCATCTTGACAATAATATGTACACCATGAGCAACTACTTTGTAAGTATGAAATTAAGGCAAAGCGAGTTTATTTATATAGCACATTTCATACACAGTGGCAATTCAAAGTGCTTTACATAAACAAGAATAAAAAAGACAAGTATAAGAAAATAATAAAAATGATTAAAAACAGATTGAAATGTGTTAAAACAGGTTATAAAAGAACGAAAAAGAAAAGAAAGACACAATAGTACGATCTGTCAGACGTAGCACAGTGCTCATTCAGTAAAGGCACAGCTAAACAGATGTGTTTTCAGTCTTGATTTGAACGTGCCTAATGTTGGAGCACATCTGATTATTTCTGGAAGCTGATTCCAGCAGTGAGGGGCGTAGAAGTTGAAGGTGGATTCACCCTGCTTTGACTGAACTCTTGGAATCTCTAGTTTATTTGATCCTAATGATCTGAGTGATCTGTTAGCTTTGTATTTAGTGAACATATCTGTAACATATTAAAGTCCTAGGTCATTTAGTGATTTATAGACAAATAATTGTACATTAAAATCTATTCTGAATGTAACTGGGAGCCAGTGTAAAGACTTAAGGACAGATGTGATGTGCTCTGATTTTCTGGTTCGGGTCAGAATCCTGGCCGCAGCGTTCTGGATGAGCTGCAACTGTCTGACTGCGTTTTTCTGAAGGCCAGTGAAGAGGCTGTTCCAGTAATCCACTGTGCTGGTGATAAAAGCATGAACAAGATCAGCGGTTTCTGAAATACTCAGACTAAACTACTATGTCATTTCATCTAAATGACTTTGTGGGCACTTTGAGGCTCAGGTTGAACTTTATTAGATTATCTTAAGCATGTCTTCAAGTCTGATTGCAGAGAGTCCCTGCCATGTTTCTTGGCTGATTAGATATGTGCATTATGAGCAGCTGATCCTTATAAAGTGGCTAGTGACTGTAAATCAGACAACTGGAAGAGTCACAGTGTGTCCCTAATTTCTTTTCTTTTCTTTTTTCTTTGTTGACAGGACTACCCCACCATCTCTCAGCTGGTAGACACACTGAGTGGCAACAATATTCAGACTATCTTTGCTGTGACCGAACAAATCCGGGATATTTATCAGGTCTGTACCTCACAATCAAATATTAAATCTTTGTTATACTGTAATTCAACCACATTGATTGAGGTAACGCCATGATGAAGTTGAAAGCAGATGGCCCTATCCACCATATTTTCCACCTAAGAATTGAAATGGCCATTTACAGAAGGAGGGGGGGGCACATTCGCGTCAAGCCGTTTAAACTGTTCTGAAATGCAGGTATGCACGGCAGTATTATACATATATAATATTAAACACCTAATATATCATTCCTTACAACTAAATATCACTGCTCTCTTAGACATTGTGAAAATCGCGCAAAAAGGCACAATGAACTGTATTACACTTATGCGTGGTGCCTTATTACAATTCTGAGTTCTGATTGGTCAATTGTCGTTGTTTATATGTCATAAATTACCATAAATAGAGAATTTAAATTATTATATTGCATAAGTTTTGCATGACAAACACTGTTGTTAATCTAAGGGGGGTGGTAAGAGGGGATGGTGGTATTACAAAGGAGATGCTTTTTGTCATTTTTTCCATAAAGGAGGAAAAATCCCCCGGCATTCCCCCTCAATTTGAGCACTGCAAATTAGGACACTGGACTAGCATTTTTTAGAACTATTTAGACAACACACTCAAAGTTTTTTTTTTTGCTCGTTCAAACTACTTATTTAAAATGAGCCGAAACAACACAATTCTTGAGATTTCATTGGGACAACTCAATTTTTTATGTCCAATCCACATAAATTTGATAAAAGTGTTAAGTTAACTTAATCAATTTGTGTTGGGACAAAATGAATGAATTGTGTGGAACCCTACATTTTTTACAATGCACTAAAAGAAGTGACTTTTGATGCCTGTTCAAGCTACTTATCTAAATTGAGTTGAAGCAACACAATTCTTTTGTTTTTTTAGGTATAACAACTTTATTGTTTTACGTTCAATCCACTTAAATTTGTAAAAACTAAGTAAATGAATCGATTTGTGTTGGGACAACATGGAGGAATTTTGTAGAACCCAGCATTTTATACAGTGTATTTGGAAGTAACAAATGTATTTTATGATTTTTAATTCAATGAATCTTTATTTCTATAGAGCTTTTTACAATATAGATTGTGCCAACGCAGCTTAACATAGATGAAAAAACGAGAGTTAAAGTCATAATATTTCAAATCGTTGAAACGTCAAGCCATTAGGCAGGCAGGAGAGTAGTGTAGAATGCTGGTGCAGTTCTAGTTAACTAAAGTAGGACTGGCCGATTTGGCCTGAAATCAAAATCTCTACATTCGAACTCGATTACGATTAATGAACAATTATTTTTATTTATTTATTTTTTGGGCCTCATAGTTCACTGACAAGTTTAGTAAATATGCTCACATATTACAAGTGAAGGGTGCGTTACTTGATTTTAAATATATCAAGGAAACACGCACACTATCTACTATCTATGATTATTTATTGAACATCAACATTGAATAACTGAAATTAAAACACAAAATACCTAAAACGAACAGTCACTTTTTTCTTATAAAAATCAGCGGCATATATTTGAGAGCACGCAGTAAGTTTTGTGCACAAACAAAGGAAATCGTCATGCACGTTCGTATTACATGAATACGCTCTCAACTTGTAATACTGCAGGGTGCGAATTAAAGGGGGATTCTATTTAAGGCTTGACACCCCCCCGAAGATCGTCAAAACAAGATGTATGGGGGGTCAGCCCTTTGAATCTGAGAAAAAGTTCACTCTGATCAGTATTTTAAATAATAATGTTAATAAATAAAAAAATAGACATCCATTTGACTACCCCTATAACAGTTCATGCCATTCATAATTGCACCAATCAGTCTATGCAAGAAAAATGTCATTCATCAGTCTGAAACTGGCGGTTTTAGAGCACAGATAGACACCTTAAGAGTTCACAAGACTAGTTTCTCATAAAATAAATGTTTGTTTCTACATGAAGCCTAAAAATAAATTCCAATTAGATGCATAGTTTGACCTAAAACAAGCCGAAATAGCTAATCTGGTCAGAATACACTAAAAAGCCCATCCCACCCCACAAACCACCGAAAACATAAATGTATTTTATTAATAAATTAGATATAATTTAAATAAATACATGAAATTGATTCACTGAAGCATGTATTACACAAACTAACATTACCGAAAAAGTTGACCTCCACGATCGTTAATGTGTAATTCGCACCCTGACTGCACATTTGTCATTAAAATAACTCCATAAAGATCGGATCTGGCTGCAAAGTGCTGAACATTTTTCGGTGGGGAAAGTAATAAACAAAAAAAATTGACCTGGAAAATTTTGATTTATTATAGATTCTGAATGCCGATTTCGATTAATCGTCCAGCCCTAAATTAAAGTTTCAGCTTCGGTCAGTTTAGTATGTAAAATGTTGAAGTTCAGTTCATGTCAGATCTGTATAATGCTGAAGGCACTGATCCGCTGAAGAGCAACTCTACAGAGCAACAATATTTAGTGTTCTACTCTAACCTCAGTCATTGTGGTTGAGTTGTTGCAACTTCTACTTCTACTAACTTCTTCTTATAATACAAGCATCAGGTTTAACTCCTAGATAGTAGTCTGTATTGACTCCTAGAGCAAATGAATGTGTGTGTGCAACAGGAACTGTCTGCCCTTATCCCAAAATCAGCAGTGGGGACACTGTCTACCAGCTCTTCCAATGTCATCCAGCTCATCATCGATGCTTATAATGTGAGTTAAAGTTATGTATCTGTCTAAGTAATGCTTCTCTGTGGTCAGCTCTAGTTTCCTTCTGTGTCTGGTGGAAAAGAAACTGAAACCACAGTTTCTCTTTTTTTTGCTTACAGTGGATTTTACTTTACAGGCAGTTCCCACGCATAGGGGTTGTTTATAATCTTAGATATTTACTCAGCCCATTTTAATGATCTGGAAAGGTTAAGAAGCTTATTGCTTGGCTGGATTAACAATTCTGTGACTAATGAAATCATAAGTTTACAGTTTCCACACAAAAAAATGAAAACATCATTCAATCATTCCTATGAAACACACAAAATATACTGTGAAGTATTTCAAAATATCCTTTCCATCATACAGAATGACTGAATAGTCATACCGGCTTTAGAACAACATGAGGGCATCAAGGAAATGATTACTATGCCTTTAAATGTGCTATTAGAATGAATTCTTCTTATTGGCCCAGCACTAATATGCTCTCTGTGTTTGTATTCTGTGCATTAGTCTCTGTCCTCTGAGGTGATTCTGGAGAACAGCAAGCTACCTGATGGTGTGTCCATCTCCTACATCTCCCACTGCAAGAACGGAGTGAGTGGAACAGGAGATAATGGGAGAAAGTGCTCCAACATCTCCATTGGGGACGAGGTGAGGGAGTGAACTTGTCTGTGCTTGTTGAGTGACTCCATTTATGTAACTGTAGCTTAAGCTTAACCCACAAGACAGAAGCTAGTCACATTTTTCTCTTCTGTAAGATTGCACACGTTAAGCGCATGCCTATTTACCAGTGCTCTTATTGTTTAAATACTTCCCATTAAATTTATCGCTCATTAAAATTATTTCATCTTATTTAGAATATAGCTTAGGGCTTTATTTTTGACACGCAGAAGAGCAACACCCAATGAAACAAAAAGAAAAAATAAGTATAATAAAATGACTGCCTATGTTATGCACTTTTTTAAAATATGGCAAGACAATATCTACTGCATTGATTCAGTGCATTTAAACTGATAGTGTCTTCTGGTGGTAACTGGCAGCTTTGATTGACAGAAATGCACTGTAAAAAAATTTTATTGTATGATTCAGCACATTTTTCTCTGTGTATTTTGAAACTTACAACTCTGCCAAAATGTAGATAAAAAAACTTGGAAAAATCAAAAGTTTGAAGTTCTACTTACTTTATCTTACTTAAAGTCTACACTACCTGACAAAAGTCCTGTCTCGTTGATCCCAAAAAAATAATAACTTTACTTCCAGTTAATCATTTGGAAAAGTGTCAGAAGGTCGATTTTTTTCTAATGAATCATCTGTTGAACTGCATCCCAATCATCCCAAGGCCTATTGGAACCTGCATTGACCCAAGATTCTCACAATAATCAGTCAAGTTTGGAGAAAGAAATATCATGGTTTGGGGTTACATTCAGTATGGGGCGTGTGAGAGATCTGCAGAGTGGACTGCAACATCCACAGACTGAGAGAACAAGACATTTGTGCTGCCCATTACATTACAAACCACAGGAGAGGGCAAATTCTTCAGCAGGATAGCACTCCTTCTCATACTTCAGCCTACACATCAAAGTTCCTGAAAGCAAAGAAGGTTAGGCTGCTCCAGGATTGGCCAGCTCGGTCACCAGACATGAACATTATTGAGCATGTTTGGGGTAAGATGAAGGAGGAGGCATTGAAGATGAGTCCAAAGAATCTTGATGAACTCTGGGAGTCCTGCAAGAACGCTTTCTTTTCCATTCCAGATAACTTTATTTATAGGTTATTCATTGCAGAGATGTATGGATGCAGTCGTCCAAGCTCATGGGAGTCAAACACAACATTAATTCTTTTTCCACTGCACCATGACTTTATATACTCTACACACTGTACATTATTTCTGTTAAGTGACTAGACTTTTTTCCAAGCAATGTTAGACCTTACAGTCCTAATTAAATAATAAAAAATCAAGGCATAATCAATTTATTTAGGTAAAATAAGGGTAATCTAGAGGCCTTTGCCTTTCATATAAGCCACTTCTGATGCCAAATGATCAACTGGAAGTCGAGTTATTATTCGTTATTATTCGTTGTTCCTAAAACTTAGAAAGACTTTTATCAGGTAGTGTATTAACATGAAAAAAATCTGATATCTTAATATAGATCATATTAAAAGGCACTAAAATAATAAAAAACGTTAAATAATGTTTTTCAGTACAATATGTCGTATTGTACATTACTAATATTTTAATTGAATTTATTTGAAAATAAAATTATATTTAACCACATAGACTTTTTGTCCTGTTTCTTATTTTGTACTATATGTGGATTGAAGCTATTACTTTATAACCATTATATTTACTGCTGTAAATTTGTTAAGAACTTTCTACTGTAATATATTATAGCTATACTTGTGAAAATGATAAATGTTTTATAGTGCACAGCTGTTTTAGTGAGTCTAATGTGCAGAAGTTTTTGGTTGTGGTTTTGCAATGTGCAATGAGGCCTTAGCATTTTAAGAAAGTGTCACAAATATAAACCCTTCTCCATCTACACGATACAAATAAATGATAAGCAACTGGAATGTAAACACTGCGTTTTCATTTTATGTTCCTCACAGGTGTTGTTTGATATAGAAATCACGGCTAAAGGCTGTCCATCTAAAGGTAAATCAGAGACCATAAAGATCAAGCCGCTGGGCTTCAGTGAGGAGGTGGAGATCCTCCTGAACTTCATCTGTGAATGTGAGTGTCACAAAGATGGGATCAAAAACAGCCCCGATTGTAGCGAAGGACAGGGAACGCTGGAGTGTGGAGTCTGCAGGTCTGAGAAGCTGTCAGTCTCTTTACATAAATGAAGACATGACAAACTTTCTGATTGACTGTTTTCTCTTTCATATCAGGTGTAATGAAGGTCGATTAGGCAGATTGTGTGAGTGTAGCCAAGATGAGGTGCTGGCAGATGATCTGGATGCAAACTGCCGCATGCATAATGGCACAGAAGTCTGCAGCAACAATGGAGAATGTGTCTGTGGAACCTGTGAGTGTAAGAAAAGAGACAACCCAGAGGAGAGATACAGTGGAATGTTCTGCGAGTGTGACAACTTCAGCTGCGACCGCTCAAACAACAAGCTCTGTGGAGGTAATACTCACTGAGTCATTAATGCTAGTGTGGGATAAGTGAATACAAGAGAATTTACCTAAATCATCAACCTTGTGAACCACCTTAATTTTGGCTAGAATTATTCAGATTATTGGTTAATGCTCAGATGAGGTTCAAATGAAGACTTTAGGTGCAAAAATGACATTTGATCATATTTACTTCTAAATATTTACTTTATTTTTCTCATAATTTTACTTTTATAGTGACGAATAAGTTGTTTTCATTGTCTTTAAATTGAAATAACAACATAAACATAGGAAGCTGAAAAAAAAGCTCATTTTAGGAGAAAATTTCAGACAGCATTTAGAGGTTTTTGCATCTAAACTCTTCAAATTCAAATTCTATTTGGCTGCATTTACACTGCATGCTTCAAGTGACTCAATTCAGATTTTTTGCTGTCATGTGGCACAGATTGGATATGGCCCGTGTACGTGTAAGCAGGAGAAAATCACATGGGTTCCAATTTACTCAAATCCGATTCAGGCCTTGTTCATATGTGAAAATTTATTTGATATAATTCGGATCCGTGTCTGCGGTGTAAGCAGGTAGATCGGATTTTCACCTGTCAATGCGAGTCGCGCGTCATTAAAAACCATTATGAATGACGTCAAGTCTGACTCTTTCATTTCAGAACAGACTTCAGCAGAGTCGCAAACGTTAAATCTCATACACGAGGACATAAAAAGCTTTTGTATTGTCATGTAGCACAAATATTTAAGCATGTTAACGAGAGAGAGAGTGAGCGCAATATCTTCTCCAAATCTAATATAAATTAATATAAAACTATTGTATACATCACACGCATAAATCACACCATGAGCAATACATTTAGATGCCTACTGATTTGAAAAGGCGTAGATTAAAAGAAGATAGCCAAAATGAGAACTTTTCTGTCATAAACTATAGTAAAACAACTTGTCAAAAAAGAATTTAAAAATATGAAACCCTGCGAACAGATTAAATACAGGAACGGATAATAAAAGCGCTCTTTTATTATCACCTCAGTCAGCACCCGCTCTTTTTTTTTTTTCCTGGTCATTGAGTCTTTGCCGTGTAAATGCAGACAATCGCATACAAGTCACTTTTAAAAGATGATGTAAGCAGGTCATCGAAAAAATTGAATACGGTCACAAAATCGGAATTGACCATCAAGATCTGCAGTGTAAATGCAGCCTTTGTCACATACAGAGTCATACACAGAAGCCCCGTTTACACTGCCAGGTAAATGTGACCCAATTCCAATTTTTTTGCTCATATGTTACAGATCGGATCTGTTCTATGACCATGTAAACACGCAAAAAATGCATGCATTCGGATATTCAGACATCGGTTTCAGGCCTGCTTCATATATGGATATAAATCAGATATGTGACAATGCGACTATCATGTAAACAGGCAGATCGCATTTTTTGAGGCATTCCATTTTGCACGTCATTAAACTTACGACAATGTAGCACTTCTCCGCTGTTTAATGACGTAGAAGGAAGAGCTTGTTTGGAGAAGCCCATGCGATAACAACAATAGGGGAAACATGAGGAGGAAAGTGGTAAGTGGTCGATGGCAGAAGTTACCTTCCTTGCTCTGTTGGGAGATGAGTCAGTAAAGGACACCATATGTAAACCATAGGCGCAAGCTGTGATGATGTCCGTTTCCCTCCTTCTCCGCCTCAAAATCAATTTAAAGTTGGCCGAACTTTGC
Source organism: Danio aesculapii (assembly GCF_903798145.1). NCBI lineage: Eukaryota > Metazoa > Chordata > Actinopteri > Cypriniformes > Danionidae > Danio > Danio aesculapii. The sequence goes on from NC_079436.1 coordinate 43,578,215, forward strand.
ATATTTCGCTAGTGTGGCGCAGATACTAAAACCCGCGTTTACGCATGTGTGACGTCATAAATTGTATGGCAAGTGTAAGCCCATAAATCAGATATGGGTCACAATTAAAAGAATGTGTAAATGGACAGGCAAAAAAATCAGATATAGGCAACGAATCAGAATTGGGCATCAAGACCTGACAGTGTAAACAGGGCCAGTATGATCGGCAGTGAAATGCTTACACAACCGCTCATAACCTTAAAAACAATCACAATAAACAACAATAATAATCTAAATTTGGGGAAATGGAAGTTATGCAATAGAAAATAAAAGCAGATATAAACTATTTAAAGACTTTCAATATAGAGTATGTGGTTGTAAAAAAAGTACTAAGTACAAAAATCTAAAAGAGCGGATCTGTACAAACAGAAACGTAGAAGTGTTGCTATCAAAGTGCCTGGTGCATAAGAGAGGAAGGAGTGTATCCTATAGGTGGTTTGTCAGGCCCACTCACCTGTATAGAGTTCACTAGAATACAATATATGTCCAGGGTTTTAATATTACATGACTTATATTTCTGTCACACTATTGTCACATTGATGGTTTATCTCTACCTCTAATTAAAATAGATCACAGCAACATGGAGGTGTTTCTAGTTTACTAAATGATTCAGCATTTTTTAACTAATCGAGTAAGTCAGTGATTTATGCCCAATTCTATGTTTGTACCCCTACTCCTTCCCCTTGGCCCTTGAAACAGAGTAAAGAGGAAGGGCTTCAAAATTTACCCTAAGAATTGGGACAGCACTACAGCACCTGCACACATCATCATATGTCATCGTGAGCTCTTACTTCATATGAGATCAGATGATCGTGACTGCTGTAGTTATTCCAGTTGCCTTATTTTTTTATATTTATCTTCAGGAAATCACTGAAGGCAACGATATCATGTAATCATGATGATATAATGTGGCAATAAGCTCGTAACTGAACTGTGCATTTACACCATGGCCATATTCATCTACTGTATGTGTTAACACAAGAAAACCACATTAGTGTCATAGCAGACACTGTAAAAAGCTTGTTCGCAGCCACTAGACTTTTCTGACAGGGGTTTCGTGTGTCATCAAGTGTCAGTATTTTATTTATTTTGTGGGACTGCTATACAGGAGTTATTATTAGGGATTTTAGATAGTGAAATTTAGCAGTTTTAACTTTAGCATTTTTTTTTTAATCATGATGGTAAAACACGAATGCCATTATGAATGGTTTAAAACATATGCTTGTTTGTTGTAAAAAAAAAAAAATTAATAATGCTGCTGTTGTAGCTGGTTTATTCTGGGAAATGTTTTATCCCTTGGCTTCAAGTGTTGTCCTGAAAAATCTCCCTTTCGAGGGGTATCTAGCCCTTCCCCTTAGCCCTACGCCTTCAAGCTAAAGAGAATTGGGACACCCCTACCCCTCATTTTGCGCGTTCATGTGAAGGGGTAGGGGTGTCCCAATGAAGGGCTAAGGGTTAGAATTAGGATTGGTAAAGCATTCATAAAAACAAAAGCTTTCTGGAATGAATCAGCTGTCTTGAATGACTCTATTGAATAAATGATCCCTCCACTTTTTTCAAACATGTTTGAGATTCTTTGTTCTGTTTAACACAAAAGATATTTTAAAGAAAATTTGACATTGGTAACCACTGACCTGCTTTTTGTTTATTTCTGAAATGTATGTCAATGGCTACCTGCTTCCAACATCCTTCAAAAACCCTCTTATGTGTTGTTCGACAGAAAAAAGTAACTCACAAAAAAGGTTTGAAACAAGTCTTTTTATGTGAGCCATTCCTTTTTTCCAACATTTCGGATTTGAGTATTAAAAATTACTCAAAAAAAGTGTAGAAAAAGGCTATATAAGCAAAAAAATGCATTGGAAATTGATTTAAACAAGCTATTTCTCACTAAACTATTTTCTTACTAAATTTCTCAACAACATAATTGTGGTTAAAATGTTGAATGATTTAATATCAGAAGTATTTCCCTTTAAAGGTTTTTCAATTTGTAGTGCTGTGGCAAAAAGTCATTTGAGAAATGAATATTATGCATTGTCGGCGAGCAAAAATTGTTTTTATGTCACAAGATTACCGTAAACACAGCTCGTAAAGAACACTCTTGTAATTTGCTTAAACCTTTTCTAACTTTTTTTAATGATCATTTTAACTTTGAGTGGTACACTACCTATAAAAAAGTCTTGTCGTCAATCCCAGGTGTAAAAGCAAGAAATGATAACTTGACTTCTAGTTGATAATTTGGAAAAGGGGCAGAAGGTATAAATGAATCATCTGTTGAACTGCATCCCATCATCACAAATACTTCAGAAGACCTATTGCAATCTGCATGGACCCAACATTCTGACAGAAATCAGTCAAGTTTGGTAAAGGAAAAATCATGATTAGGGGTTGCATTCAGTATGGGGCGTGCGAGAGATCTGCAGAGTGAATGGCAACATCGACAGCCTGAGGTATCAAGACATTTGTGCTGCCCATTACATTAAAACCACAGGAGAGGGCAAATTCTTCAGCAGTAGCACTCCTTCTCATACTTCAGCCTCCACTTCAAAGTTCCTGAAAGCAAAGATGGTCAAGATGCTCCAGGATTGGTTAGCCCTGTCACCAGACATGAACATTATTGAGCATGTCTAGGGTAAGATAAAGGAGGAGGCATTGAAGATGAGTCCAAAGAATCTTGATGAACTCTGGGAGTCCTGCAACACTCTTTCTTTGCCATTCCAGATGACTTTATTAAGTTATTTGAGTCATTGCAGAGATGTATGGATGCAGTCCTCCAAGCTCATGGGAGTCAAACACAATATTAATTCTTTTTCTACTGCACCATGACTTTATATACTCTACACACTGTACATTATTTCTGTTAAGTGACAAGACTTTTTTTCCAAGCAAAGTTAGACCTTACAGTCCTAATTAAATAATAAAAAATCAAGGCATGATCAATTTTTTTTGGATAAAATAAGCATAATGTAGAGGCCTTTGCCTTTCATATAAGCCACTTCTGATACCAAATGATCAACTGGAAGTCAAGTTATTATTGTTGTTCCTAAAACTTGGATAGGTGACATACAGTACCTTTTGCCAGGTAGTGTATATGTATGGAATTAGATGAAAGCATAGCATGGCCGTTTGTGAAGCATACAGTGCCATCTACTGTTTAAAACTAAGCTAAATATTTAAGTATTTTCAGATTGTTTACTTGAACAAATACATTAAGTATAAAAAAAGGTTTAGCTGTGAATTAAGTGTACTTTTCTCCACAGGTCATGGCCGATGTGAGTGTAAGAAGTGTATCTGTGATGCTAACTACACCGGCAGTGCTTGTGACTGCCCTCTTGACACCTCAACTTGTCTGGCCAGTACCAATGAGATCTGCAATGGCCGCGGCAAATGTGAATGTGGCGTGTGCAAATGTGATGAGAATTATGAGGGTCCGACCTGTGAAATCTGCCCAACCTGCCCCAGAATTTGCACCGAACGCAAGTGAGTTGCATCTGAGAACATTTCTTTCCCTACTTCAGGCTGCTCTAAAGCGATGTGTCAAATTATTGAATTGATTTAATCTCAGATAGCAGTCCTAAATAAATTCCTCTTGTGTTTTGCCTCAAAGGGATTGTGTTGAGTGCAAACATTTTGGTACGGGAAGCAAGCAAAAGACATGCGATGAGGACTGCAAATCCTTCAGTATAAAGAAGGTGAAGACTAAGGAGGATCTTCCTCCACCAAACATCAATCACTGCAAAGAGCGGGACGTTGACGACTGCTGGATCTTCTTCACTTCTTCTAGCGAGAAAGATGGCAGCATTCAGGTTTATGTGGCTGAAAACAGGGGTAAATAAATGAAGGACATAAGCAATTAGCAAAAACCAGCAATCCTACATTTTATCTTGTTTAATGGGCCTTTTCAATCAGACATATTAGTTTGCAATTATTCTTTGTTTCTGTGTTGACAGAGTGTCCCTCTGGCCCTGACATCATCCCCATTGTAGCAGGTGTGGTCGCAGGAATCGTTCTGATTGGCTTAGCACTTCTGCTTATCTGGAAGCTGCTCATGGTTATTCATGACCGCAGAGAGTTCGACAAGTTTGAAAAAGAGAAAAATAATGCCAAGTGGGATACGGTATGTGTCTTTATTGATATTTCTTTTTATTTTGATATTACAAAACATATATACATTGGTTGGGTTCATGCTATAAGAGCGATACTGAGATAATAAAGTCTTTTTTTCTATTTAGGGCGAGAACCCCATCTACAAGAGCGCTGTAACAACTGTGGTGAATCCTAGATATGAGGGAAAGTGATGGATCTTCAGGATGACTAACGGGAATTGTTCTCAACAAGTATGAGTAGGGTCTGTCTGCAGACAGCAAGACAGGGGCGTAACATGAAGGGAAAACTATGTCAAAACTATGTTGTCGGCAAAATGGCACTGTACCCATCAAAGTTATTAATGTCTACACTTTCCCCAAACCTAAACTCAACCATCACCGTTATTAACTTCTACATCTACTCCACAATACAGCTGCAAGTTGCGTAGGCTTTCATACCTGACGTGCTCACCATTGTACTGTTATCTGCAACCACAGGGGGCGACGCTGAGTCGGCTAACTTTCATGACAAATCGAACAAAGAAGTCAGTGAGTGAAGTTGCTAAAATAATGAATATAATAATATAATTTGGAGAAAATGCATGAAAACATTTGCTGAAAATGTTCTGTGGAAATTGTTTCCGCCATCTTGCCAACAGCATCTCGTTGTGACATCTTGCATGGTTCATTGGGATCTCGATAAGTGCAAGTTATCCCTCTAACTTACTACAAGTTACGCCCCTGTCATGTTACACTCCCGTCTTGCAGTCAAATATAGTACCACAAACTGCATTTAAAGGGATAGTTCACAGAATACTGAAATTGTCATAATTTACCCACTTATGACAAGCTAGTTTTGGGCTACATTTACATGACATTTCCTACGTTTCCACCTATTTTCATGCTTATTATGGATATGCGCATAAAAAAACAGTTGATGGATACACCAACTGCGCATAAATGTTGAAAATGCACATTAAAAAAAATAAGCGCATAACTGAGTGGGATAAACTTTTTATTCGATAAGAAAAGATGCGCATGAACTACGATGGAAACACTTTTACCAAACAAATTCCAGTATCCGCATTAAAAAGGTCATGTGATTACTCTTATAAGAGACCATTTGTGGATAAAAATGTGTGTGAATAGACATATCAGCAGGCTGAGCACATTGTTAAACATCTGAAATTTTGTTTTGGTCATTCTAAAATGCCTTAACCATTTCAGTATTAGTGTTATTATATTATTAATTATCTCCAGAACTGTCAAGAGCATCTGCGCTCCGTGTCTCATGCCTTCAAACACGACTACGTGTTCGTTGCATGTCATCATCGTCTTCTGAGGCACAAGTCATTTATTAAATAAGGAAAAGATTCACGCAGATTCTCCTGCCGCAGTAAATTCTGTTTTTTCTGTTAATATTTGCCGCCACAATGCTTTATACGCATATCTGTTATGCGATATTCCAATTTTGCGCATAAAGTTAATTCTCATTTTGGATGGAAACATAGCTAGTGCTGTAGCCAAAAACTGAAAATATTTTCCCTTACCTTTTAAAAAAGCTTCACATTTACACAGTCCACTTGTCCACAGTCCAAAACACTGTATTCTGTGCTGTTGGTGGCGCTGATGTGAATGTAGAGTTTTTTCATGCATACAAAATGCGTCTATGCTGTTGGTTGTTGTGTGAAGTAAATCCACAGTATGCTAATGAAGATATCCCTACTGAAAAAAACTGCTTAAACCAGCCTAGGCTGGTTGGCTGGTTTTAGCTGGTTGACCAGCCTGGTTTTAGAGGGGTTTTGGCCATTTCCAGGCTGGTTTCTATCCATTTCCAGCCTGGTCTTAGTTGGTCAGGCTGGAAAATGGCCAGCTAAAACCAGCCTAGCCAGGCTGGGAACCCAGCCAAAACCAGCTATGTCCAGCCTAAACCAGGCTGATCAAGTTGGTTTTAGCTGGATTTAGCTGGTCATTTGGTTTTTCAGCAGGGATAGCAAACACTTGAGCAGCAACAACACTACCACGTACTAGGTCATTGTTTTACACCTCCTTTTACGCCGCCTTCACCTCCCTCAACAGATGTGATTATTGTTGTTACGGTTGCCTCGTTGCGTGTGTTTGGAGCTTTGAAGATTCACAATTTCCTTTTTTATCAAAAAACACATCACTGTTCGCTAGTATTTGTCTTTCCTACTGTGGGTGAACAAACGCTTAATACCTTTATACAAATAAATCTACTCTAAACATTTTGTCTCTCGAGCATCTGCTTTTAGCTTTAGCCTGCTAGCATCACTAGCCAGCTTAAGCTACGGGTTCTTTCACTTACTGTTTCACTTATTGTCTTTGCTCTTGACCCTGTACAATGTCGCTTGTGTGTCTATCCTTCTGTGTTTATCCTCCTCAAAGTCTGTCATTTTTGGGTTATTACATCGATATGACAATGACAGTGTTTTCAAAAACTTCCACTTTGTATCCCATTTTCAGATTCATGCATTTCAGTCCCAAAATTTACGTTGTAGTGTAAACGAACATGCAAAACACACAAAACGTTGTGTAAATGTCTTATGTTGAACAAAATAAAAGATATACTGAAGAATGTTTTAAACTGGTAACCATTGACATAGTGTTTGTTTTTGTACTGTGGATGTCAATGGTTACAGGTTTTGAACATTTTTCACAAAATCAGATTTTGTGTTCAACAAATTATGACAGATCTTACATTTTTGGGTGAACTATCCCTTTAATATAGCTTAAAGTTAGACCAAAATGATCACTCAGATGTTGACAAATTTATTCAAAATTTAAATTTTACAGAAAATGCATTTTACCATCTGTTTTAGCAAACATTTTCTCCCTTATGTCTGCTACCCAAGCAAATGTATTTTTGAAACACAATCTACCAGATCTGATTCATAAGCTGGTTTCCCATTTGCTTAATTATCATTTTCTGTTTTGTGATTCATTCATTCATTTTCCTTCAGCTTAGTCCCTTATTTATCAGGGGTCGCCACAGAGGAATGAACCGCCCTTTTTTGTAATGTTTATATGTAAATATTAAACTCTCCTGTGAAATTATAGTATTCCCGAGCCAGAGCTCAAGAAGACAAAACAAGGTTCACCAATGATTATTATTTTTTAATACTTTTGATAAACCCAATAAAACAGTGTTGGGTTTAACCACATGGTGTGGGTGAGTTTTTTTTCCCTGTGTAACTTCATGGTTGTATTTGGTGAAGGCACAGTTTAGTAATCATTTCATAGTATTTCATTATATCTCTGAATCATTTCAGTCTCCGATGATGAAAATAACTTATGAAATAGTGTGGATAGACCATTTTGAGGGACGTAAACAAAAACAATGGTCCCAGCATATTTCCTGTTTTATATTTTTAATTTTTATAGCTTCTGGTCGAATCCACAAGGAGCCACATATTGATAAATAACGCTATGATAGCTGTTTTAACAGTAAGTTTTGATTGAATTGCCTCTTTTTACAGTTATGAAATAGATTAATAACAAGCAGGAAATGTCCATGGGCCAATGACATAACACCACATGGAAATATAGCATCATTTAGGACACAATTGAGCCCTAATAGAGAAAGCTAACTAAGTAAATGTTATGTAAGGCAGACTTTAAAGGCAAATAGGTCATTATATTTACCCTGAAACAACTGCTATTGCGACATTGACAATATATGACTCCTTTCACAAACGATGTAGTATTTAAAACTATGTATAGTTTATAGTCGCACGCATACAAAAAAACTGTCGAAAGGACAATAGAAGGGGTTAAGTGTATTTTTGCAGTAATTAGTTCTGCCACAGCATCTCTTCATGCTGCCACTTAGATCATATGCCTGAAGCTTCCCACAGGTGATTGGTGCCACTCACTGACCAATCAGGCGGCGTCTCGCTGCCATTGCAAAGTTATTAACCCTGTGGCAGTCTCGTACTCTCCCTGGGGTCTGCTTACAGCCTAATCTGACTCAAATAACTCCTTCATTTCCCCGCCGGATCTCTCTTAACGGGGTTGCGTTGTCTTCATTTAACCGAGAAGATCTTCTAATCGCTGTGTCGAAGGGAAAGCAAAGGCGAGAGAGCGAGAAAGAGAGACAGTATGTCTGACGACTGTGCCGTTTGTTTGCCAAACACCACCTTGATGCGTTACACAGTTCCGCCGTCTGAAACAGTTGAAATGTGGCAAATTCAGGGCAGACCCGCGAAGACCTCTGGATCTAGCGCTGGTAAGTCTCGACTATCTGTCTGCGTCCCGTTTAAAGGGGATTGATCGATTAATGTCGTTTCGATAACATAAAGGGGCTGCTGAATGAGCGAGTCTAACTGTGAACTTGGCAGGCGAGCGTCAGCATATTCCAAACATCATTATGTGACATCAGTCCGGCAGCTGAGCTCAAAATATCGTCCTAAATGAGGTCTGCCTCGATAACCCCATACTTTGATAAAAATGTCGGAATTTTAAGATCGCTCGCGAGGTATTTGGGGGTTGAGACAAAGCCGAAGGTGCACTTTTTCGCGCAGGTTAAATATCTGCAGAAGGCTTTGACTGCGGATGGCCGCATCATCTTCGCATATTAACTGCGAGTCAACGTGTCATTCTCTTTAAAAGCTTGCTACGAATCGGTTTTATTTTGTCCTGTATGTTTTTTGGCAGTATGGATGAAAAGCAGCCGCTTTTGTATCTCTTCCGCTTCTATTACGCTAGCGCCCGTTGTTCATTTACGTAGAATCCAGATTGAAGTTACATAATTGTGAACGGTCAAACGGATTTGCGCGAAGCGACCGAATATGCGTTATTGTTCAGCGTTTAGCATGGTGGCGCTATTGCGGATTTGTCTATTGTGTTTCAGCGGGTATAAAAAATACAGACAGCAGTGACATCCTATTGTTGGTACAGGAAAGCTGTCTGCATTTGCACTTATGTCATAATGTGGCTGTAGTCCTAGAGAGGTGGTGCCCGACACCTTCACCCTTGAGGTCAAGAGTTTGTTCATCATGATTAATGCTCATGTTTGACTGTGATTGTTTGTGACAGGTATGGACTATGATGGACGGATTGTTAACCCCCTGGAGGGTCAGATGGATTCCTTGTGGGCGTTGTGGGTCTTCTGGGAATTGAGGTAAAACCACACTTGAGTTGGATCACATCATGGGAGTTTTATCTAAACCTTGCGTATCAGATAATACCTGCATGATCGCACATTATTTTAATGCATATTATGCTCAATCCATTTTTTCTTTGTGTTGTGGTCTTACAATGTAAGTGCATTGATGTATGAAGGAGAAGGTATATAGGACTGCTACATCAGACAGAAGAGGAACGGAGAATGTTTTGCAGTGAAATGTGATCTTGTGGGCGTTTCATTACCGCCATGGGGCACTTGCTTTTTGCTTCCAGTAAGAGTTCTATTTGAGATTATACATCATTAGGATGAAGCTGTGAAGAAATCTTGTTTTTAATGAAATTTCAAGCTTTGTTGTGATTGACCTGCATTTTCACAACCTTCTCATGTTTTTGATTACAACTGCAAATGAGCTGAAAAGTAGGAGATTTGTATGTTATAAATTAGTTTTTTGTTTGCACAAAATCCTTTCCAGCTGTCACATCTGTTTGTTAGTATTTTATAAGGAGTGTGCCTCCTAAATTAAAAACAACAGAGTTCTACGTCAAAAGCATGTTTCAGTAAATGTTGAAAAAGTAAATAACTTAAAGGTGCTTTATGTAGGTTTTTGACCCTTCTAAAGCATACAAATACCATGATATATTTAAAAAACATGCTAAGTAAACTTACTTGTTTATCTTAGAAAGTCAGTTATGCTATTTGAAAATAACCATTCCGTGTCTGAATGTCTGTCTTTAGTTTGGTCTCTTTAACCTGCCCACTGTCAGTTTACCCAATTATATTTCAATACTCTGCTGTGCCTTAGTGGGAAACAGTGCATTCATTTCAGTCTTGAAGGCTTATTACCTCAATGTATGCAGCTTCGGCCCAAAATGCGACCTCTGAAATCCTACAAAATGAGATGTCAATTTAGAGCTATAAAAATCTAGATCGTTTTTTTTTAACTGGCAAAAAAATAAACATTAAGGCTGCACAATATATAATTTCAGCATTGATATCGCAATGTGTGCATCTGCAATAGTCACATCACAAAGATATGCAATGTTAAGTCTTGATTATAGTTGACCAGGAGCCACAGAATTGTATTTATATGGAATTTATGATTTACGCAAAAAATTAATTTCTTATTTAGAAATTCCGTCTTGTTTTTAGCCTAAATATCTACATTTCAAAGCGAAAACCAGATTTGACCTCCCTCCTGGCAGATAATTTCTTTAAAACAAGCAAAAAACTGTTAGTTTTCACTTATTTCTTCTGATGAAAACTAAACAATATTTTTTAGGGATGCTCCGATCAGGATTTTGGCAGCCGATACGGAGTACAGATTCCTGGTCATTGCGATCAGCTGATACCAAGTACCGATTCTGATGCTTCATGGATAGAAAAAAAATGGTAAGAAAAATGACTGACAATGCAATTGGGAAACATCGTGTTGTAGTGCTGTGGATGTATTACCCGAGTTATACAAACACTTGCGATCAGTCATGAGATTTGAAAGATCAGCGAGTACCGATCGAGTCCTGAAATGTGATTATCGGGCGATCAATCGGAGCATCGCTTATATTTTTACCTGGTCTAAGAATTTTTTTTATTCTTGGACTAGAAACAAGAGAAAACCAAGTAAGAAAAGCATTTGTTTTGCATTGTGATTTTATATATATATATATATATATATATATATATATATATATATTTTTTTTTTTTTTTTTTCTTGCCAATTTCTGTACCCGAACACTGTTAGACTCTACAGAAAACTGAAATTGTGCTATTCAAACCATCTTCTTAATTCATATAACAATATTTATCGCAGAAAAATAAAGCATCGCAATATCAGATTTTTCCAATATTGTGTAGGCCTAATGTAAATATGACAAGATTACAACAACAAGCAATTTGGCAGTCTACATCAGACGCAAAATGAACTCAGAATAATGCATTGTACTTCTACCAAATTGTAAAGTCTACTTAATGAATATTAAACCACTTTACCTTTTTTTTGCAAGTTATTTTATTTTCAAGGTCTAAGGTCAACTTTCTGCTGCAGTAGATGTCACATTAGTAGCATTTAACCCTGAATAAAACACATAATCAGTACCTGAGGTTATCATTGTCATAGTTTGTGCTGCAACAATATATGGCAGAATTTAAAACTTTTATAAAATACAAATTTCAAGTGACACGGATTGTTAGGACAAATTCCTTTTGACATGTAAAAGATTTGTTATATTGCATGTAGTTGGATCACAGTGTAGGCGCCATATTAAGGCATGCTCACTCCTGTTTGTGTTGTCCATTTGGCAACTTGCACGTGTGTGGAGGTGTCAGAGGAGTTGGGTGAAAAACACCCTCTCCTGTGTTTTGAATTTGGACTTCAATACTTTGTTCAACCACTAGTTGTCAATTCGACACACTGCACCTTTAATGTTTCAATTTTGCATGTCCATGCAGAGTGACATAATGTTATTAAATGGGTCTCATAGGAAAAAGGTTAGAACGAACCAGATTTCATCTACTTTGTATACACATACATATTCTTATAATGTTTTTCCTTCATTTAAAAAAAAATCTGTCCACATGGCACAGCTACTGCTGCACCAGTAGGAGGCAATTGCTTCCTAGTCCAGTAGGAGGCAATTGCTTCCTAGTCCTCATTTGTAAGTCGCTTTGGATAAAAGCGTCTGCTAAATGACTAAATGCAATAAATCCATGTTGACCAATCTGAAGCCTGCCCTGAACCCTGGCAGTAGTTTTCAAAAATATTTGGGCCCTATGCACTTAGTGAGTGCACTACCTGAGGGAGCAGCTATTTGTAGTGGTGTCTGAAACTAGGGCTGTGCGACATGGGCAAAAGAAACGCATCACTTACTTTTTAACAATATTACGATTTTTGATTTAATCACGATTTTGTCACGGACAGACTAAATCTGTGTTTAAAGTGTAATTCTGAAACATATTTCAAAAGAAAAACAATTAGATCTTTATGAAAGACCTGTAACATGTCTTTAAAACAGACATAAAAAAGTAAAAGTGCGCGCCATCAAACTCAAGTAAGCTTTGATGTTCTGCTTGACCAAATATCAGAAGTAGTTGCATGTGTTTACAGGTTTGTTTTGTCATGTATAGGTCATAGACCTCTGCTGTGAAATGGGCCATTGACATATCACGTCTTTTGCGCACACAAGTCCTTTATTTTCAATGGAGGCGCGTGGATCGCATGCACATATTGCATGAAAATCGTGCTGTAAGGCGATTTAGAAATCCCACATGTCCAAAACGCAATTTCGATACAATTTCAATTAATAGCGCAATTATGATGTGCACTCAATCAATTTCACAAAGCGCAGCAAAAACAAGTCTACAATCATGTACACTCAACGGCTAGAAAATCCCTATAATGGATTGTAAGAATTGCACACAGAGTGAATTTCCTTCTCTGACCCATCTTATCGGTGTAAGTTTCAAAATAAAATATAATTTAAAGTAACATTTGTATACATGACAGAAATTAAAAATCTTTTCGGCTTGCTAATTGTTAAATAACTTTTCCAGGGTCTGACCAAGAAGTTGAAAATCTAATCTATCTGAGGGATTTGTCAACCATCAAAACAAATAAAATGGCATTTCTTCTAGGAGTTCTCGAATTCAATCACTTGTTTCATTCGCTCCTTCAAGTGGACCATATTAGTGGACTAATTTAGGATATAGTGAATGAGGGTATACGGGTGATTTCGGATACAGCATTGGTTTTAGTTACCTGATTCTTATCTCATTCACGTATACAGTACATGGATGACCAAGCCACATAGAAAATGTTGCAGTTTTGAAAATACCCATGTTCCTGTGGACATTTTTTATAATAAAAGTAATATTTTAAGCAATTCAGTAAACTTTATGACTAATTTATAGTACTACATTTCAAAGTTAATGGGCTGAGGCTGGTTTCACACGAGAGACCTGTACCGTAAAGCCAGATTAGCTAGCTGGACAGTAAAGTTTCAGTTTAGTTTGATCTTATTCAGGGATTTAGCTATGATAAACGTAGCTTAGCTTTTTAAAATAATAATAAAATATAAATGGCTTTTTATTGCTGTCGTATCTTATGCTACATGGCTAACTTGGAGATTATGTTCTTGTTTAGAGGTCGCAAACCGAGATTCAACCAAGTGACAGATCTCTGATGCAATAAATCCGCTTTTCCTGTTTCTCCAAATTAAAGGGGATGCTATTTAGTATAACACTTAAAGATAAAATCATCGGATTATAATGAAGTTTATGTATTATAATTCTTTTAGATGATTGACCTACCTATTATTAGTTCAATATACATAACCAATTTTAGTTTCATAACGAATGGTCTTAATAATATATAAACGTACATATTAACTATAAAAACTTCACATCTTAACTTGCACTAAAGAAGCAAGGTTTTTTTTCTTCCTCTTTCATGCAAATTCTTTTTTTAAAACCCATTTAAATGATTAATTGAAAGATTAATCTTTATTTTTGTATCATCAAAGCACATGATTGGCTGTTTACTACTGATGTCCCGCCTTCATGTGCTCAAACTCAGGATCAAAGCCCGAGTTAACAGAGAAAGTTGATGATCAGAATCATGGAACTAGCAGAGCCTGATTGCATTGGGGCCTGTTCCATAAACCAAGCTTACAGAAAAAGCCAGGCTTATTTTGGTAAGTCAGGTTTGTTTATGGCGGATTTGGTTTCATAAATCAAACTTACGATAATTGAAACTCCGTTACGCTGGCAGCCTATGCTGGGAAACTAGCCTGGTCGGGGGCAGGTTAACTCTCAGGCTAAATCTTAAGTTCAAGCTTAATCAAGGTAATATTAACATTCACCTGCCGTAATTTGATGCTGTTTTAATTCACTTTACCTCTTAATAATGATTTTAACTTTAGTCACTTAATAATAATTGCATGTATGCATGTATGTAGTATATTAGCACCTCTTTGAATTTTTTTTTTTTTTCTTTTATAAATATTTCCCAAATGATGTTTAACAGAGCAAGGAAATTTTCACAGTATGTCTGATAATATAGAAAAAATAAAAGAAAAAAATCTTCTGGAGAAAGTCTTATTTGTTATTTCAGATAGAATAAAAGCAGTTTCTAATTTTAAAAAAAAAAACATTTTAAGGTCAAAATTATTTTCTCCTTTAAGCTATATTTATTAATATTTATTTATATATATATTTATTTATTTATATATTTTTTTTGTCTCCTGTTTATTAAAATTGTGTTTAATATTTTCGCCCAACATAGTAATTTGGGTGTACTAATTTTTGGACCGTGATTTTTTAGTTTATTTTTTTTGTTAGATTAGTTTCAAATTATGCTTTAGTACTGAATAATCTGATGTATATGTACAAATATATTATTGTAAATCATCCTCTAGAAAATATTAATTTAAAAGAGAGATCTGTGAGGGGTGTACTTAGCTATACATGTATGTATGTATGTATGTATGTATGTATGTATGTATGTATGTATGTATGCATGCATGACAAAATGTAATAAAGATAAAGAAGTAGGCAACATTTCTTAAAGAATGACTTTAAAGCTGCAAACAAAATAATGGATGGATCCGGGCCTGAGCAGTAGATATTTTCCCACAGGCTGTGGGAAACACAAATGTCAAAGGGAAATAATTAATTTAACCTTAAAAGGCATAAATAATGGCCTGTATTTTAAAATCGGCAATTTCCTGTCAGCCTTCTCTCTTGCTTTGTTGCAAGCCGTACTGTAGTTTTTGATTATTATGTTTAAATGATTATATGTTTGAACTCTAAAATCAAACGCGGCTCACTTGTTGTGAACATAGCTGTGTCTCATTTCAGAGATCTTTCAGTTCTCGTTGTTGCCATGGTAGCACACAACATAATCAATGCATCTATACTCGACCTTCAGGGTTTCATGACCGTAATGTGAGGAGATTATCTAGATTATTTAAACTGAACTCAGTTTAGTTAGATCAAATGATATTCAACTTGCTGTTATGGAAACAATTTAAGTGTGGATGTTTAGTTCGGCTCATTGAAGTCAGGTTTTTGTCTTTAATCCCCGCTTTTCTAAACTACTTTTATGAAACAGCCCCCTGGTGTGGTGTGATAGCTTGAATTTAATCCTGAGTTTGTTCAGCCAACATCGTGGTACAGGACCCTTGTTCGTTGTTTTGGTACCTGGCACATTTTCTCTCTCAACTGTGTTAGTTTGTGCAAATGTGAGCACTATTATCACACCAAGATCTGCGCCAAAAAAAAAAACGGCTTACAACAAATGAATAAGATAAAAAAAAAAATCTGGAGTGGTTTGTTTGGTTAGAAATCAGTCTTTAATTAATTTAGTACATTTAATTAAATAGCAGATTAAAAAAAAAATAGTAGTGGGTTATCCTTGAGCTAAGATAATGTGAATTTCTAAATTGATATTTGGTCGGAGCAACCTTGATTTGTACTCAGTATTATAAAATATAACTACAACTATAACGAAAGCCATAATAAGCCAGCAAAGCTGCTGTCGATTCTGACTGTTAATGATGCGAGGAATCCTGGAACTTAAACCAATCCGCTCTTAACAATAAGATGAATTTATTGGCATTATGACCGATTTTGTCTGTTTAGAAATATTGCTTTGTAAAAGCAATCCAAGACATGTGAACATAGATTACAGAAGAATGTATATTAAAATATATTACAGACTTTACATATATATTACAGAAATTTTATTTATTTATATATATATATAATATATATATATATATATATATATATATATATATATATATATATATATATATATATATATATATATATATATATATATATATATATATATATTAAAATTGTTGTAGTCTTATAGTTTTTAATTGAATGCATCGGTCAAAGTCACCTAAAGTAACATTTCTATAGACTTCATCAGAATGTAAATCTCTTTTGTCCTATATTAATCAAAATTGATAATGTTCACCGACGAAATAGCGAAATAGACGCATGTTTTTGAAGAGGCGCGCTCTGTAAAAGGTATGGGAGTGTTTTTTTTCTCCCTCCCCCTATCTCTCCGCGCGCCGCGAGCGCATGCGTTGTAAGCCCGTGTGGGAATGGCTGATCTGGGATCGGGGGGTTGGGCCGCTGAGCACGAGCGGACCGTTAAAGAGTGTTTTTAATGTCCGCCATGTTGGCCATGGCGCACTGAGCCTGGAATCAGGGACCGGAGCGCGCTGGAAACACACACCGAGAGAGAGCGACCTACACCCGGCCTCGCGCCTCCGCTCGCCCCGCCACCACCACCGAGCGATCCGTGCACTGCTGGACACCGAACCGGCATCATCCATGAGAACTTTAATCGGACCAGTAGGGAACATTAGGGGATCGGATATATTTATGCTGCATCTCGAATTATAAAGAAAATGAGTAAACTGTCGTTTCGGGCGCGGGCGCTGGACGCTTCCAAGCCTCTACCCGTCTTCCGTTGCGAGGACCTGCCCGACCTGCACGAATATGCGTCTATTAACCGGGCAGTGCCACAGATGCCCACGGGGATGGAGAAAGAGGAGGAATCGGTACGTTTTTTCGCTTATAGTTGTGTATTTTGAAAATAATTCCATTTTTACTGTCAGAGGCGCGTCCCCTGCTTCTCTGCGCCAGTGTATACAAAATGGCCGCCATTTCTCTTGCCGAAACGCGTCAAATTGGTCGCTACCCTCCGATGCGGACTGGTTATAATGTTTTTGGACCAAACGTTGGTGCTTTTTCTCTACATATATAGTATTGGAGGTCGTTATTACGCATTATTTTTGTCAGTATATGGCTTACGGAGTACAAAGGAGTCACGTGATCACGGGGAAAGCCGCCATTTTGTTGCTTATCTTGGGGCTCCGTGGAGGTGCGGTTACGCGCACTGGCCTGTGGAGGGCGCCTATTTCTGCTCCCCTGCACCCAGCAATAACCAATTAGCACCCAGAAAAACAATCAGGACTGCATTCGGTCTTATTCTTAGATTAAATACTAATACATGCCCAGTTTCAATTCCTAAAAAGCGTAAGCTTTGATCAGAATACATGTGATTTTCATTAAAGCAGTAATGTCACTACATTTTTAATTCCAGGCGTTTCTAATGAAGGGGATTTGCATTTGTTTACATTGTGAATGCATTAATGTATGCATCTGTGGTTTGGCAAAGGCAGCTTATCTGGCCCCACCGGTCTGTTGAGATGTGCATGCAGTTATCTGTTTGACCGGGACAGAGGCGCGCACATGGGGCCTTGTTTTGTTTTCTCAACACAGGCAGCTGGAGTTCTTGACCTCTGTATTTCATCTATAGATCAGTACAAGCAAGCATTATATATACAAATATGCAGCATTCTCTCTCAGGAGCTCCTAAAGTGGAAATATCTTTAGATCGGCTCACAATTCTTTCCCTCATCACATTTGTATGTATTTCTGAGCTTGTTATGATTTGGCATGGAATGAAAGCATTAGAGGAACACATTTATATTAGTAAGTTGTGGTCATTTCATGTAAGAGAACGTATGATGAGTCTGCATGCGAATGATTGACATTTTTCACACAGATCTGATAATGTGTGTAAATGTGCTGGGGGAAATGATGTGTACGTAGTAAACATGTCGCCCATGTTAAAATGCTTGACAGGGAAGCTGTCAGCACTGTTAATGCTGTTGTGTTTGTGTGTGAGATGCTACCGCTGTCACTCCAGCACTGTTTTATATGCTAATAATAGGTTATCTGGGGGTCAGAGTTGGTCTACAGACTGTCCAAGGATGCTCTGGAGTCTTTTGTGTATGCGTACGTCTAGTGGCTAAATTGTTTGCATTTTCACTTTTGGATCAGCTAAGTGTCAGTCTATTTAATAGTCAGTAAGCAGTCATAGGGAGTGTTGTTTTTTATAATCCATAGATGGACACAGTAAGAATTGTTAGGGTTTGTTTAATTGAGTCCCATCCACTCTCCAAAATCCAACACAATTTACATTTCACTGGAATAATATTTCACAATAGTAATGTTTATAATAATTTAATGTCTCTTTTTTTTTTTTCTTTTTTTTTTTTTTTTTTTTTTTTTTTTTTTTTTTACTTAATCAGTAATACATTTTATGCGCCATTCCTGTTGGCACAACTGTTGGCAGTATTTATAATGTGATATTTATATTTATAATGAGATCCAATAATAATTTCAATTTCAATTTCAATAAATTGGTATTATATATTTATTTTTAAAGTGTCATCTGACATGATTTAGTTATGCCATCACAGAAATAATGATAATTTAAGCATATATTTTCATTAAAAGTCATTTTAGATCAAAGTATTTGTTTCATAACAAAAAAATTATTTTTGATATTATAATAATTTGATAATAATAATTTGATATTTTTGATATTAATAATATTAATATTATCACAATGCAAGGACACTTTTTCTAAGAACACAATATTTATTCTTAAAAATATTTTGGCAATTTAATAAATAGGCGTTGGAATCAGAATGTGGAAATGCATATCCTGAACAAATAATAATAAATGTTAACAGAAAAA
Source organism: Danio aesculapii (assembly GCF_903798145.1). NCBI lineage: Eukaryota > Metazoa > Chordata > Actinopteri > Cypriniformes > Danionidae > Danio > Danio aesculapii. The sequence goes on from NC_079436.1 coordinate 43,597,044, forward strand.
GTGCAAGGTCAAAAGTAACAGAGGCTGCAACATCTGCTACCAGATCTATTTTCAGTTGTCAGACATCTACATGAAAATATATAATGGTAATTTATTGTAAATACGATAGTGTTTTGTTTTTGGTCTTTTTTTAGCTGTACGGTCTAGGGCAGCATTATGTTGGGAAAATCTGTCATTGCGACATTTTGTTTTGCTACCATATTCAAAAAAGATTTCATGAATTTAGATCGACTGGGTTGATCAAGTCTTTTTCTGTGAAGTGCATTTGTCATATGCTTGTAATTTATTACATTTTATCCAGTTAAAAGTGAAATAAACAGTGCTTTTATGGTTTTCTGGTCTTAACAGTATTAAAATACATAAAATTTAACAATCAAACAAAAAAATAACATGATCATCATTGTATAAATAATTTTATACAATTTCTAAAAATATTTAATATGTTTTAACCTTTAAAAATCAAATCCTTTGATGTGACTATTGCAGATACGCACATTGCGATATCGATGCTCGAACGATACATTGTTCAGTCCTAATCCGCTTAAGTGTGACGTCACGCGAATCGGCTTCTGGGTCAAAGCTCTATCAAACTGTATAGGGAGACTCATCAAATGGTAATAAATATCGTTTACAGAGCGACATAATACTTTCGGAAATCACGCTCACAATGTGTATATATCCATGCCTAATATCCGATGGCCAGAAAGTGGTTAATTTTGGTATTTGTGATTCAGCAAGTCCAGAGACCGTTGTGAACACTGATTATATATAAAATTCACTTTAAAGTGTGATATGACTAAAAAGCCATAAACAAATATTTTCTTAATTTTAATGAGTAGCGGCTTGGACCCGGAAACAGTATTTCATACGTCACACTGACCCATCCAATAGAGATAGAGAGGTTGTGTCATCAGCTGAATTGATGCTAAAATTGCTTGTGTATGTATGGACGATTATATATTGCATCACCAATAATGATTGAGCTCATCTCCATGTTTTGTGCGAAAAGTTGATATAGTGGTTATTGTTGTGACAGGCCTAAGTTTTAGTTTTAATCTCTGACTGGTTGTGTATTTGAATTATATGGATGTCACCAAGCTATAAGTGACTATGCATTTTAGTAGTGGTATGCATGTATGGAGTTTAACTGCAGTGTTTGAGGCAGACAAAAAAGTTTATGTGGGGAAAAAGGTTGAGTGAGAGGTCTGTGTCTGCCGTCTGTTTATATTTTCTGAGCATGTGCTGTTGTTTGTGCTGCACGCTGGTGTTTTGGTTTGCGTCTGACAGATGCAGTTCTGCTGTGTCAGGGGTTTTCTTGCGTTGGTGGGAACCAGGGATTCAGCCCGACTGTCAATTTAGTACAGTTTTTGTATATATGGTTTGATGGTTTTAGGAGTACCTAATTTATTGTTTAGATGTTAAATAGAGCTGCACAATATATCGTTTCAGCATCGATATGGCAATGTGCCAAAATGCAATAGTCACATTGTAGAATCTGCAATGTTGTCTTGTCATAATTAACCAGGATATGGTTCAGAACACAAGGCAAGTTTAACTCTACCACAGTGAATAAAGCTATTTTTAAAAGCACTGTGACTGTGTAAGATTTGAAGCCAATTTAATCCATTTGGCACATCAGGTTATAAAATTTGCAGCTTTAACAAAGATTATTTGTATTTTTGATTACAATGAAGACTGTTATTTTACACTTGATTACATTTTTACATTTGACCTCAATACTTTTAGAATATTCAGAAATCCATAAAGCACTGTATCTTTCGTGTGTATTCACATTCTATTGCATTCATTTAAGCTTGTAATTTGTTAGTTTTACTTCATAATAAGCACACTCCTTATGCAGTTATCACAATGTGAGATTATAAATAGTTTCCTAATAGTTATTTAAATAATCTTCAGAAATGGCAATACTATTGCAATATATCACAGAAAAACATTATTGCAATGTCACTGTTTTCCATTATCATGCAGCCCTAATTTTAAATGTCATTTCCATTCATGACTGCTGATCTAACCAATACATTGTGTTTTGCACTTGAAAGGTTTTCCAATTTTGTATTGTGATGCATTATGAAAATTATTAAAATTTTCCTACATGAGTTATTTCTCAATTAAGAGGATAGTGGACATCAATATTATTTTTAGTTCACTTTTTGTGTGCTTTCATATGTATTAGCGTTTTAAACATTATTGTACATTTTAGTAATAATTAATAGTAAAAATTATGCAGCAATACAGTAATTCATGATACTTTAGTTGATAAATTATTGCTTTATGTGCAGATATATTTTGTAATGCATAAAACGGTGACTTTATTTTCTTTCTGTAAACTGGAATATCTGGCTCTGTTCTAGTTCTATTAATATTCAATTTATGGTTTATGTAATGGCCATTGGAATCTTGATGCATTCACTTCCATTTATTATAACAGACATTAAAAACAGTTCATGCAGCTTGATGTTACAAATGGATATTTCTTATTATATTAAAAACTGTTCTTTATCCTGTTAGATGTTGCAAACTGATGTTTCCTGTTATATTAAAAACGGTTTATGCTGCTTGTTTTTGCTAACTTATATTTCTTAAAAAAATTTTTTTAAAAAATGTAGTCATGAAAGCACTTGTTTGTACAGAAAGTAGTTTGATCATTTTCTGCCATTTATTTCATTTCTCCTATAGGCAACTGAATCGATAGCTCTAAAGCAATCCTAAAAATGAGATCACTTCTGTATTGCAGAAAAAGTTCAATAGATTACCATAAAATGAGTGTGAAACTCCAAGCAATATCTTTCAAGAGTAGTCAGTGTGTTCATGATAGATAGTCTTAGCATTTAGCCACATGACTTGTGTTGACTAGTGTTAGGGGATACTCATCATACTTGCATCGTCCATATTGCTGATACAGTAATTGTCAAAAGGGTTGAGATGGCTGGTTGGCTAGCTCACTGAAACACCGTTTTAATAACTCATTAACTAAATTTCTTTTATTTACCATGAAGACATGATTTACATACATAATTTGCTAGTTCGTTACAAGATATTCAGCTTAAAGTGCAGTTCAAAGGCTAAACTAACCAAGCTAAGTTAACTAGCAAAGTCATTGGACAATAGTGATTTGTAATATTAAAAATATACTACTATTACTAATAATTATAATACAATCTTAAAAATAGTTTTAAATTAAATTATACCGCTTTTATTCCAGCCAAAATCAAAAAAAACTTTATAAGAAAAAAAATATACTAGGAATTACTGTGAAAATTTGCTTTATGAAACGCTACATAGGAAATATGTGAAAGAATAAAAAGGGCTAATAATTTTGCCTTTTGTGAAGTGTGTATAGTTTGAGTTTGTCATTGGTTTTCATTCCTTTCGTCACGTTAAATGATGTTAATATATCTGATTGTTGCCAGTACACAATTTCATAATTTATTGACACAACAGTAATCGAGACACCATATGCCAAACCCCAGAAATACTAACTAACTAAATCCTGTCTTTCTTTTTTTATGTGTTTGTAGGAGCACCATCTCCAGCGGGCCATTTCTGCTCAGCAGGTTTACGGGGAGAAGAGGGACAACATGGTGATTCCTGTCCCGGAGGCTGAGAGCAACATCGCCTACTATGAGTCCCTGTACCCGGGGGACTTTAAGATGCCCAAACAGCTCATTCACATACAGCGTGAGTCATTCAGCCTTCATCCACACCACATCTCACCGTTTGAATGAGGGCTTGAGGTTTGTGTGTCCTTCACGCCTTTGGCTGCTGAGCTGTGACTTTATTGTAAAGCCATTCATGCTTTCAGAAAACCTTAAATTGACTTGGCTGCTGGAAAAACACTGATTACAATAACATTTTTAGTATTGCCAAAATTCTGCTTTGCCAGAATGCATAGCTACTTTTGAAATGTCAATAGTCATAATGTAGTATGTCAGTATTTGAGCACTTTTCCAACATGTTGCTATTATTTTTTTAAATTTTGGTTTGGCTTGTTAAATGTTATAAATGTTGTTAAATGGACATATAATTCCTGTTTTTATTTATTTAATTTTTTTCTGACCAGTGTTAGGGGTAACGCATTACAAGTAACGAGAGTTATGTAATAATATTACTTTTCTAAGTAACAAGTTATGTATTACTTAAAAAAATAAGTAGTAATATTTAAGTTACTTTTTTATTAATATGAATCCCGCACTCAATGAGAGAACAGACAGAAACTAAGATGGCGGAGCCTTACATTTCTGTGATGGAAGTATTATTATTCTGAACGGATCAAAGAAAGGGAAAAGGGAATTCTCTTAATGGACAGTGGTTATCTTCAATAATAAGACAAAGTACAAAAGCAGCAAACACATTGCTTTACACTTTCATTAATCTGTTTACATGGCATGTATAGCTCGAGGGTCAGGAAGTTCTCAGAAGTTAAGATTATCCTACATTATTATTTTTTTATGTTTTGTTTTTTTAAGGTAAATGAAGATGTAGGCTTTACAGTGTATCGTTAATTGCAGAGGTCCTTTATTTGAAGAAAAATAAAATCTTGCTGGTTATGAAACAGATCAAGCCTCAACCTGGAGTGTGTTCTTCGTACCTCATTTAAATGATCTAAGATGATTTGACAGATCCTGGATCTTTTAATCTTGACAACTGATTAGGGCTAGGCGATACGGGCAAAAAATCTTATCTCTGTATTCTTGGAGGAATTACGGTATACGATATATATCTGGTATTTTCCCATTAATGGTTACTTGAGTCACAGCCTTTATTAACTTTGAACAGTTTTTGAGCAAAATATTATTCAAACACAGGGGTTTCCCTCCCTGTTATTATCATGATTATAATTATTATTCTTTTATTTTAATTTGTTGAAAGAGCAGCTAACTGAGTTAGAAAAAATAAATGTTTGGTAGACAAATGCATGTTTTTTTTTTTTTGTTTTTTTTTTTTAATAATCATTTAAACCACCAACTGTTTGTACACTAGGCACACACAAATCAAATCACGTCTTCCAGTTAAGGGGCTGAAATAAATAAATCAATACACTGATTGGAATATAATCAGAATTGAAGTCAATATGCAATAACAGACCAGAACGTAGAGCAACATGTTTTAACGTAAATGTAAAGAAGAGACCGTCGTGTAATAAATACTAAACTTCTAATCGGTGAATATGAGGTGGTTTCACTTTCAAAATGCAATATAAATTCGTCCCATTTTGGCGTTTTTGATTCTTTTGAACACATTCAGGTGCTGCTTGTCAATTTGACAAGGCTTCTATGTTCATTCTTGCTGTCAATTGCAGAAGAAGTGATTGATAAAGGTTTCTGCTAAACCGCTGAAAAGTATTTTGATATCAGTAAACATTTCTTTTGCTAGGCATCAACTCACTGGCATATTAGCTGTTAACCTGTGCATGATTGCATAAATTATTCTTAAAAAAAAAAAAATTAAATATTGCGCATGTCTGTAATTATACACAAATTGTACCAAAGCTGGTTCAGTACCTTAAAATAGTATGCGTATGTATTAAAGTCTATATTGATAAATGTTCTCTTTGATCTCCTAAGGGAGAACCACTGCATGACTGTTTTTGTACTTTTCATTTTGGAGGGCAGATTGCTTAAGTTTATATATTATTTTTCCAAGTGTAACTGCTGTTAGAAATTGTCTGCATTTGGTACACACTTTCAGTATCACCTTTGCTGAAATGACCCAATCTAATCCTGTTTAAATCAAATGAGCCTGCTTCCAAGCAGGTTTGAGCTACCAGACCTGTTGCTATGACAACTCTCAGATGACTTTTGAAGAAATAAATGATCCTGGATCGTGTTAAATCGTCAATAACCAAATCAAGTTAATTAAGTAATCCACGTATAAAGAACGAACCTCTGGTCAAAAAAAGTAACGCAAGGTAACACATTAGGTATCATAAAAAGTAACGTAACTAGTTACCTTTTTAGGGAGTAACTCAATATTGTAATGCATTACTTTCCAAAACTACTTTTTCCAACACAGGTTCTGACTAATTTGAAATTGAAATGATTTGTTGTGTGGTGACAGTGAACTAAAGTATGTTTTGTAAGTGTTTTATAAAAATAAAATGACCTTTAGTGAAAATGTAGAAAAATCAAGTCCCTGTGTTCAATGTCAATTATGCCTCATTTCCTCTGAGCGGTTCAGTGCAAGTCTTCAAGTATTGTGTCTGTTGTGAACTTTTGTTGTGAGGTTCATTGATTCAAATATAGACGTGTGGCTAGCGCACAAAGTGTTATCACTCTTACTTTCCTCTCATTTTTGGATGCCTTTTGTAAATAACAATGGAGAACATACAGCAGGTTCTGCTCTTGCTTCTTGGCATGTAGCAGTTACAATAAGATGTGGTTTTTGTTTGAGCTCCAGTTGACCTTGGTTCATTGCATGTGATGTGAGTATAGCTCCAACATTTTTTCGTACTCTAATGGTTTTCAAGGTAGCCTTTGGTAAGAATGATGAAGTGGTGCTTTTTAAAAAAATTTATTATTATTTACTTTTTTTTTTTTTAGTTTTTTAGGGGCACATGTGACAGTGGAAAAAGACATGTGTATTGTACTGCTCAGTGGAAATAGTTGTAAGTGTTCACATGGCAAATACAATGTTTAAATGCTGGGAACTACACGCCAACTCATTATTGTGGTCCCAACACAAACCAAGTTGGACTGAAGTTTGTTAAAATAAATGGCCAAAAATTTCATTATTGACCAATTGTTTTTTTTTTTTGTTTTTTTTGTCAACAATTTCAATTGTTTCAATTTATTATAACCAGGTAATTTGGGGAGGCAGCAAAATTTGAGTGTTAAATCATATTTTTTATTGTTTCATATAGAAATGCATTTAGGTAGCAATGCGACTTTAGGACGAATGAATAAACTGAATTGTGATGTCCAAATCAATACGCAGCTCTAATTTGTAGCTTTCCGTCCGGGTTTTGGTTTACCGTAAAAAAATCTGATTTTGTTTTGCTTTGTTAAATCTGCCCTTACAGCGTTCAGTCTGGACACCGAACAGCCGGATTATGACCTGGACTCTGAGGATGAGGCGTTTGTAAATAAGCTGAAGAAGAAGATGGACGTGGGGGCTCTGCAGTTTGAAGAGATGATCGACCGGCTAGAGAAAGGGAGTGGACAGCAGGTACCGAACGAGAGCAAAGCTGCAAATAGTTGTGGATATCATTTTTTATAAAGTACACATGGGATTTGGATTTTGTGTTTTTTTTTGCCTGTGTTCTTGGCAGTGAACTGTCAAAACACAGCAATAGAATATAGCAAAATACCTTTATATTTATAAACAATTTGCATGTGTATTTATTCAACAGATGCTTTTATCCAAAGCTACTTTCATTGCATTGAAGGTATACGTTTTATCAGTTCATGCATTCCCTTGGAGTTGAAGCTGTGACCTTGGCATTGCTAGTGCTGCGCTTTGCAGTTTAAACTACAAGACCGCTTTGATAACAGTTGCAAATGAGTGTATCAGTTAACATGTTTCGCTTGCTTGGGGGAAATGAAACCATTTGATTTCTAATAAGAAACGCATTAATGCTCTGTGTGTTTAAGTGAATGAACCGTGTTCTAGCCTGCACTCGTGTGTTGCTCTAAGGGCATGGCTGTTCTCCTGCTGGTTTATAGGGTTAAAACCATAGATTTTATAGAGTTAATGCTTGATTATTGATTTGTTATGGGCAGGCCAGTTGATCAATTGTTATTGGTCTGTTCTGATTTATTGTCAGCCTCGTGAATGTGTAACACCATCTGCTGCAATTTGTAGTGGGTGAAAATGGACTATTGTTTGACTAGAGTCTAGGCTCAACAAGGACAGAACTTAATGTAGTTGACCACTGCTTAGCCTGCAGTGTGTTTTTTCAAAGTATTTGTTCTTTTTAAAAGTTGGTTTGACTTTGTCAAAGATTATTAAAGTTTAATATTAAAGTCTTCAAGGCTGCATTTAGTTATTTTAAGGCATTTCAGAATTTTATTTAGAATTTTACTCTCCAGTGTCGTAATCCTCATATGCCAATTTGCTGGTCATGAATCATTTCTTTTTAATGCTGAAATCAGTTCTTGCTGTCTAATTGTTTATAAAACCTGATATTTTTCTCATCGATTACTAGAATGTTTAAAATAACAGAGATTGGCAGTCACCATTCTGAAACTCTTGTTCCCCCCCCCCCCCCCCACCTTTGGTCAGTTTAATGTGTCCTATATTTATTTCCAAAAAAAGTACTGACCCCAAACATTAATTTATTATCTATTATTTATTTATCTATTATTATTTATTATATCTAATTGCGAGGTTTTTTTTTATTTTGACAGATATTGCAATTTTGATTTGAAAGTTTATTTTGTAATCAAACTTCAGCTCTATCTATATACTGCCTAAATGCAGTGAGTGTTAGTTAAAAAAAGGAACTGAAAAGAGATCAAGTTTTATTAGCAAACAATTCTGAATTGTACTTTGCTTGCTACTAGATTGAGTGTCACTGGCAATATTTTGTTGACTTTGCAAGACACTCCTCATATAGCCGCCTGAGGTGCATTTTTAGGTGCTGGTTGTTGTATTACCCTGTGCTGTGGCAACAATTCTGCGACAGCTCTTACAAATTTCCTGGTTTTGCTATGTCTGTCTGTCTTTGAAACCAAGATTTTTCCTAATTACTGACATGCTGTTTTTCTTTGATATTAATGCTTCTGAAGTGTAGATGCCATCATCCGGCTCATTCGCGCTTTCCTGTTTGTTTGTTTTTTTTATTGCCTGTATTCCGCATAGTTAGGATGACTAATTCTGATTGGGCAGAACGAAAGTGTGCTCACTTAGTTGGCTAGTAAGACTGTCACACACAGACGACAGTCATTCATTTGCTCTGAGTGGGGGGAGTTAAATAAAATATATTTTATATCGCAGCCTCTTGCGTTGTTGTTTTTTTTTTTTTTTTTTTTTTTCCCTAAGATAATAGCAATATTTTCTAATCGCTATTCAATTTCAATTGCAGCCCTAGTTGGAACTGTAGTTGACCAGACATTACGCTTAACAGCATAGTGGAGTATTTTAAAATTTTAACCTTAGAGAGAAAGTTTAGGGCACAATAAATGAAACGTTTGTAGTTTAATTAATTGTACATTATATAATTATTTACTGATTTTAAAAGTGTTATTTTTATCATTATACAGTGTTTTTTTAATTTCTGCTTCTGAATACTGTTTGACTCTCCAGAATATAATCGTAACAAGAATATACAATCATAAATCGTTGTTTATTTAAATCTTTTTTTTCTGTTGTATTTAACTTTTGCTTGTTGTTTTTTAATTATATTTTATGCAGACACGCTCCCTACAGGATCATCCCAATCGATCTAAAATTATGAATTCTGTACAAGCTATTCAAGTCATCTTCTGAAATTGCGTTTGTATCGCAATATATATCACAGTGAATGAAAATATTGCAATGTCAGTTTTTTCCAGTATCGTGCAGCCCTGTATGTTTTTTTTTTTTTCTTGTAGTGATTTTGAACATGTTTAAGTATTGTTTTGTATCATATTCCAATATTTTGCAAAAAAATGTCCTCTTATTCTTTTTTTTTTTTTTTTTTTTTTTTTTTTTTTTTTTTTTTTTGAACATTTTTCCATATATGCAAAGACTCTTAATAGCCACATTAGTAAGGGGAACGGTGAAATCCTTAGCAGCAAGTTAAAATCTGATTTCCAGACCTTGGTGGGGGGAAAGAGTTTCTATTGCTGAGCCTTGTTAGTCTTTTGAGCACTACTAATGAAATTAATGTTCTTTGTTATAGCGCTTTATAAGCCTACAATAAAACCTTCTCTGTCTGTGTTTCTCTCAGCCGGTGTCTCTGCAGGAGGCCAAACTGTTGTTGAAGGAGGATGACGAGCTGATCAAGGAGGTGTTTGAGTACTGGAGCAGAAAGAGGAAAACATGTCAGAGCGGCTCTCTCATCCCTGTCGTCAAACAGGAGAAGCGTGATGGATCCAGCACCAATGACCCGTACGTGGCCTTCAGGCGCCGGACGGAGAAGATGCAGACGCGAAAGGTAGGAGGGAGACACTCGACTGTCTGTCACGTATCAAAAAACTCAAGGCGTTCACACCAAATGCTGATTTAAGTATTGACACACAATTTGCTCCAATCGAGTTTTCCACTCATTCAAGATATTCAACTCCAATGATGAATTAGTGTTAGATGAAAAGCATCCCGTTAGTAATCTAGAGCAAAGAGGTGCTTCACATTTTGTTTGAACCCAGCATTATAATAAGTCCAAACCAAATGTATCTCATATTGACTAATCTGTTTCTCCCATAATGCATGCTCGCACTAGATGGCAGTGTTTCCACATTAGCATTCAACTTAGCAAGATTTGTTTGGCATTAGCAAATACCCATCTCTCACTCATTAGCAGCTTTTATTTCTTAATTTATTTGTTAATTAATTATTTTCTTAATTTATTCTACTTCTCTTTTGAAGAAAGCTAATGATAATGTGTCTGATATTTGTCATCCTTTTTTTTTTGGGAGTAATGTTGGTTTCTTAACCTGATTAAAGGATTAGTGTTAAATTAAGTAACATCTATTTTACATTTTATGCAAATCTATTTATTTGTAACTTTTTTTTTTTAATGTCATAATGAAATAAAAAGGCTGCATCCAACTAAGAGTACGTTTACATGTACATAGACACCAATAATTCGATTTTAATACGATTAAGACAATTCTTTAAGATTCTGCCATGTAAACAGCGAATTATTTTTTTATAATTTAATGAGATTAAAGTCATAATCGAACTCAAGAGAAATTGAATTAAGACATGTGAAGTATGCCGATTTTAGTGGCAGCACAGACATGTAAACACCTTAATCAAATTATTACCGTCACATAGGACTTTTTTCGCCGCTTTTTGTGACAGGTTAGTCCCCACACACACACACACACACACACACACACACACACACATACGGCTGTCTGACACTGCACCTACAGAGTCAGTGCAGACCACAGACACCTGCATCGTAAAATGCGGAGGGTTTTTTTTTCTTTTCTTCCATTCCGCATGCGGTATGAACTTCCATTTAAAACAACACTCTTCAAGCAGATCATAGTTGCATCCAATATCTGGTTTGTCATGGGGGGCATGCATGAAATGTTCCTAAATGAAAGTAAAAGTGCTAAACTGCAGTTAAAGTCAACAAATAAAAATGAAACACCCAAAATCACATGTAACTCCGGAAATGCGGATAACATGGTGATGCAATGACTTTAATTGAATTATGTGCTATAACATGTAAAACGGCATCATGAAAGGAACATTCAAAAAGCAACTTTAATCTTATCGTCTTAATCAGATTAAGGCAAGTAATTTTATTACTCATGTCCATGTAAATGTAGTCAGTGTTAAGGAGTAGTAACAATCTTAGAGTTATTGTTCAGTGGCCCTCAGTTTGACACCGCTGGTCTGTGCTTATGGATTAACGAGAACGCATTTATATACAAGTGCTCTCTTTCCACAGAATCGTAAGAATGACGAAGCTTCTTACGAGAAGATGCTGAAGCTCCGCAGAGACTTGAGTCGCGCCGTCACCATCCTGGAGATGATCAAGAGGCGAGAGAAGAGCAAGAGAGAGCTGTTGCATCTCACGCTGGAGATCGTGGAGAAGAGGTACACTTGGCCTTTATATACCTGTGGTCCGTTCTTCGTATGTGGATTACTCGATTACTCAAGTTAAAAATATTTTAATAACTTATGCAATCTGCACACTGACATAAAAGTAAAAGACTGCCACCTGGTGTTTCAAAGAGAAAATTTATTAATATGAACTTTTTAGATACAAACGCGTACATGCACAATATTTAACTTTTTTAAAAAAAAGAATAATTTATGCAGTCATGCATGTGTTTTGACCGCTAATATGGCGGTGATTGACACCTTAGATAGACACTTAGGCTACTATAATAAAGAAAACCTTCTCTAAATGTAGAACCAAATACATTGATATACATTGAAATACTTGATGAATACTCTTGACACGTGAAAGTGTAAAGCCTGCAGCCCACAACAAATGTGGAAAGTTTTTGCGTGTCCTATTTAACAAACCGTTTACTGTGTACGATGTAATTTCGCTCACATAGAGAATTGAATATTAATCAGATGATGTCATTACGCTGCTGTGCCATCAGCCAATCATTGCATTGCTAATCCTGATTTCAAGGATTGATAGATCTGTCCTTCACTACACACACAGATCTCAGATCAGTTCATCCAGACATTTTAATCTGATTCACGAACTTGTTTGAAGAACCAAATTAGCCAGAGATCAGTTATCAAGATTAACAGATTCAGGATCTGCTGAATCATCCTAGATCATTTAAGCGAGGTATGAAGAACGGACCCCTGGTCTTGTGTTTAGTTAAAACTGTCTTTTGGGAGTCCAAAAGTAGTGATGAACTTCATAAATGCTTTAGGGATCATGGAACAGGTTTGTATGGGTGCTGGAAAGTCCTTGAAAATGCTTGAATTTTAATTCAGGAAGTGCTGAAATTTAATTGTTGCTTTTATAATAATTTCTTACTAAATAGGTAATTATGATTTTAATTATTTCAATAAAATAGTAATAGACAGTAATTCACCGTTGTGATTTGGGCATACATGCCATGAAATATTTTTTATTATATTACAGAATGCTAAAACAAATAGCTTCTGATATAATGTGAATTGCATAAATTTGTAAACTGCTGGAAAAGATTGAAAATACACCTGGAAAGTGCTTCAATTTACTTTTTTAGAAAAAGTGTATGGATACTGGTTACTGTTGCTACGGATAATTGTAGTTTATGTAAATTGTTGCGCGGAAGGCAACTTGGCTCCAAAATGACTACAGTTTGTGCTTCATACATTATCAGCCATTGTTGTGTAACAAAATGACTCTTTGTGACTTCAGGCAGAGGAATACTCAAGTCAATTTATTTTAGCCATATGAGCAATTCCATGCAAATGTCAACCTTGCCATGAAAAAAAAAAAAAGTTTTTACCAAAATAGTGAAACTCTTTTCTAGGTTTATTGTGCAGGCTTGTATCTTAAAGTACTGTAAAATACTCAGAAATGTCTCTATAAATGTTTTCAAACAATTATATTTGATTTACCAAAGTCCCACAAGTGGCAATTTCACATCTGTCACATCCATAACTGAGAGATGTCCTCCATAACAATGCCTTTTCCCAAAAAATATAAAAATGTAAAGTAAAATAAATAGTTTTTGTTCTATAAAGAACCAACTCTCATCCTTTTCATTAGCATTGTTTCTTTTTTTAGGTTGTGCAGTTTTAATTAACAGAATTTCTACAAAGTATTTTTGTACACTGTAAACTCTTTTTTGGTCACATCCATAACGCGTGATGATTGTCATCATTTAAAATCTAACAATGTTTACAGATTGATGTTTTTCTGCTCTCATAACTCTGTGGTTGAGCTCATAGTGTGTGTGTGTGTGTAGGAACAACATGTCTGATTTTGGTGGTGAGGTGATGGCAGAGGTTCTGGCTCAGAGAGCTCTGGAGAAACCAGTCATCCCTCTAATCCCAATCACAAACAGCACCCAGTACAGACACACAGAGCATGATCGGGACTACAAGATCAAGGTACACACACTGACTCTCGCTTTACACTCAAAATGCTTTCAGAGCAAGTAAATAAAAACTTGTTATTGTATATTCAATATTTAGTACCAATGCTGCCATGAATATAGCCAATGCTGCTGATGGGGCATTTCAACAAATAAATTAAATTCAGAGCAAGTGTTGCATTCCAAATATGGTCTGTGTTTTGTTTTTGCGGAGTTTTTATATTTATACGCATTCCCATGTTTATTCAGTCAAGCCCATTGCACAAAATTTACAAAACCTTTTTTACTAAACATTTATGCATCTCTTTTGTAATGTGTCGCTGTAGATGGATAAACCAGAGGTTGTACGGCAGAAGCGCAAGTATGAGAAGAAGCCAAAGCCTTTGCCATTGGCAGGCTCCGTACACTCAGGCCCGTCAGTCTTTAACACTAAAGACCTCAATCAGTACGACTTTCCCAGCTCAGACGACGAACCCTTCTCACAGGTAACACTCACTTTATAGCACAGTGGTTCCTGGAAATCATGGTCTGCTTGCTTCTGGCTTGACACACTTTATCTTTTTACCACCTCAGATGTTCTCTGGTTCTTCAGAGGTGGAGGAGGAGAACGATCCAGATGGTGTGTTTGGGTTCAGGAGGAGAACAGGCTGTCAATATCACGCTGTATGTTGTACAAACTAAACACAAACATCCTGATATGCATGATTTGAAATGGAAATTCTGCACCCAAGGCTGTAGATTGTTAGTAAATCTTTTTGTCTATTTCTTGAAGGCACGTTCGGGACCTGTGAGTGGTTGGCCCTGGTCAGATCCTGCTGAGGGTGGGGTAGCAGATGTGCGCTATCGCTATTCTCTAACCACACTCACAGTCCCGCGCCGATGCCTGGGTTTGGCACGGCGACGAGTAGGAAGAGGGGGCAGGTGAGTTCAAAATTTACAATCTAATGACATTCCAAATTTTCTTTTGGTAAATGTAAACATGCTATCAATAACTAGTCATTTGTGGATGCATGCGTTTATAATTGTAGTTTAAGTCATTTTATTATTTCTCAAGTAAAATTGTTGCAAACATTAAAGCAGTTTTGTTTGAAAATCCTGTGAGCAGTCAGTGCTTTCCACTGGTCTGAATTATACTTGCAGTGGTACTTGGATTGAACCACCTTTTACCCATAACTCATGGTTACCTACATGCGACAAAACACTTAACAATTTAAAACATGATTTTAACAATATTTTTATTTATTATGACAGTTTCTTTTCGATTAAGTAAAAAAAAAGAAAAAGACTTAAGACAATCCATTATTTCTTTTACTTATTTTATTCAGGAGCCATGTGCACACACAGACAGGTCAGATCTGCTGCTAACATCTTGTACAGTATTGCCAAAGCATGTTGGATATGTCTAAAATATGTAATATATCAACATCAAATTAAACAACTATACAGCAAATGAGAAATAAATGACTTAAAGGAAATCTAAAAAGCATAATAATTAAAAGAAAAGCTAGATTTAAATAAGGCAAATGAGTTGACCATTTCTAACGATGTACATATAGTTTATATGTAATTTCGTCCCCTCTGAGTATTTAGAAAAATTAATCTGAATCGTTTAAATCAGAGAATTAATTTATTTAACGTTTCTCTCGCTCTTGTGGCTGTGCACACGCTGTCCGCTGGAAGCCAAGCGAAAGTAAATCAGGCTTGAATTAAAAATGTATTGCAAAAATGTGTACAATTGATGACAACTTTGAAAATGTCCAGGATTTGGCTTTTAGTTTCGCTTTTCTAGAGATTTCGAAACCCCGGACGGACGCATTAAGTCCCAAAAAGGCGTGTCTCTCTGGGTCTCTGCAGAGCATTTGAGATCGTTCTGTGTGTGTGAGAACTGTCAACACTGACAAAGTAGGAATCGTGTAGGGCGAGAGGATATTGTCCACTAGTTAATCGATCTACTGGCTACTTTTGGGCAGATAAAAAAAAAAGTGTTAAAGGATGATAATAGTGCTAAAAATTTATACCACCAAACAGGGGCGTTGCTAGACAAAGCTCTACTGGGGCAGTAGAGCACCCCCCCCCCCCTCAAATTTTTTTTATTTTTTTATATATATATTTTATATTTATATATATATATATATATATATTATAAATAATAGTATTCTTGTTATTATACAAATATTCTTCTAAATAATCTTAAATGTAACTGGAAAACAATGTTTAGACACAACTGGAGTGATATGCTAAGATCATTTAAGTAATCTTTTGCATAAATATTCATTTTATTTGAATTAAATTCTATAGACAGTTCAATAAAATACAAAAAAGATGTGTTATAGAATTATCTGTTGTCTTAGACTGGACACATGGCAGAGAATTAGGTTTATTAAGTCTTCCCTGACTCCTCCCTCCTTTTTGCTTCATACAAAAAAATCTATCAGGAGGCACGCTTAGGCAAAACAAAAAGGCTGTTACGCCGGTTTTACAACGCATGAGCGGCGTGTGACAAGTAAGTAGCCTGCTTTTTTGGCACGCATGTTAACTACCGGGACTCGTACCGGCAGAAGACCAGCATGTGCGAGAGGCGCGCGGGTTCTCTGTGATCACGCGGAGATGTGTCAGTTTGCTTTTTGATTAAACACATTGCTTTCACCAGCGTTGGTTCGGTTGCACATAGAGAATAACGTCTTTATTTTGGAATTACCACTCTTAATACACACACTTGTATGAAGTAAATCATATCTCAATGCATTTACTGGGGCACTGGAGATTTTTACTGGAGCACGCGCCCCAGTGAATTGGGTCTAGCGACGCCCCTGCCACCAAATATACTTTGGGTGGCCTTAATATACTTGAGGCGGCCCGCCCAAGTAAAGTCTAAAGTGCGTCACACACTAGTTGCGCTGTCATTATGAGTGGGAAGCACTGGCAGAATTTAACCTACCTTCATTAACATTAGCAAAATTTCATATCTGTTTTTCAGGGTTTTATTGGACCGAGCCCACTCTGAATGGGATACTGTGTATCATGGGCTGGACCCGGATTCTCCTGCATTCCCATCTTCACTGTCTCCCACCCAGCAACAGCAGCCCAGCACAGATACCTCACACACCAGCACAGATACCTCTGCCCCCTCCGCCACTCCACCTGACCTCACGCAAACCCTGCTCAACATCAAAGCCTGTCGCTGGAGGCACTTCAAGCCTCGAACGGCACCGCCAGATGACCCCGACAATCCTGAGCACTGGTCCACACGGAGGCCCCGCCGCGGCTTCCTCATCCGCCCAATCAGCACGCTTCAGACGCAGAGAGGCCATGCCTCCATTAGACCACCTCCCCCTCCACCCACACCGGGTGAGTCTGCTGATGCTGAGATAATGCTAAGCATTTCTGCTTCTCAGAATCCACTGATGAAAGCGTACGAATGACTCTAGTTAGCAGAACGCGATGCTTGAGAATATTGACGTCTTTTCTCTGTATGTGTGTTTGTGCAGCTCTCACCGCAGAGCAGTATCAGCAGCACCAGGAGCAGCTTGTACTGATGCAGAAACAGCAGCTTGAACAAGTTCAGCAGCATCAGCAAGCCGGCAGCTCTGCCCTCACAAACAACCCACAGGTGAGCCTTAAAAAGCCTATAATTCTACCTTTAGAAGTTGGTTATATTCACACTGTTGCCCCACATCTGGTTAAACCTCTTATTAAAGTCACTTTTGCATAATAGCTTCCTTTTAAAGTGCAATATTATGGTATTTCTATGCATTTTAGCATCCTCATATCAACATGCTAAACCTCAATTCATGCAGTCTTCATAAGTGTCTGATCTGATGGAATCTGTACTGCAGAACTAAGGCGACTCACTAGGGGTCGGTCTTCTGTCTGAGGGCTCCGTGTGAGCACAGATGGGTCAAAGAGTTGGCTTTTTCTGCCTCTCTGAGTCTCTAATGTCCTTGTGCAGCTCATCAGCACATCATAGAAGATACTGAGAGATAAGGAAATGTGTCTTGAGTTCCTCTCTTCAGGGTGTTTCACTGCATGTTGATGAGCAAAAATTTGCTAATGGACATGTTGAATGGTTGTCCCATGGGTGTAGAATTGGCATGGACTGAGGGGACGTGTCCCCACCAATATACACCGACTATTGATAATTTAATTCACTTTAAAAATTTGTGCTGTCAACATTAATCCAGACATATGTAAAGGGTTAATTTATATGGGTGGATTCATAGGTCTCCACCAATGTCAAGAGCAAACCTACACCCTTGGGTTGTCTTTTTTTAAACGATAGTACAGCTATGCAATATTTACATGCAGTGCTGATAGAAGATCTGTACAGTTGAATTATTAGCCTTTCTGTGAATTTCTTTTTACTTTTTTGATTAACAAATTAATTTTTCACAGTATTTGCAACTTAATAGTTTATCTTCTGGAGAAAGTCTTTCTGCTTTTATTCTAGCTGAAATAATAAAAAAAAACCTTTAAGGTCAATATTATTAGCCCCCTTAAGCAACATTTTTTTTCCTGCTCATTAAAAGGCTCAACTGGGTTAATTAGGTTAACTGTCACTAAAGCCTGGTTTATACTTCTGCATTAAGTGATCGGCGTGACACATGGTGTCTGCAACGCGCGTAGCTGTGCATTCATACTTCTGCGCGCTGTTTCTGTTGCTCTGCAATAACACTTTCGAAACGCTAGTTGGCAGTGAGGTGTTTATGTTCCTCTTTGTCGAGTTTTTTGCTGATGTTGTTTTTTCTGAACGCTTCCTTTATGTACAAGTGGTTCAAACTCGCTCATTTTGAGGCAAGAACTGGCGGATGTGCAACAACTTTAACCACAAAGTAAACTCAAAACAAAACTTTTCATCTGGAGCTCCTTCACGGGACTCAACACTTGTAAACACTCGCTCCAACGGACTTGCGCATCTCTCGGTGCTGCCCGCACTCGTCAGCGCTTCCAAGCCGACCAATCTCAGAGCTTGAGTTATGCGTCGTTGTGACGTGTAGTTAATTTTTTTTAAGGGGTGCGCATAAGCGACGGCCACTGCAAGGCCTCTGAGTCTACGCGTAGGCTGCGCTGTAGCTTGACGCAGAATTATAAATAAGCCTTAAGCTGAACACTAGTATCTAGAAAAATATCTAGTAAATATTATGTACTGTCATCATGGCAAAGATTAAGTAAATCAGTTATTATTATTGAGTTATTAAATTTTGTTTAGAAATGTGTTAATCTTTGTTAATCAGAAATTGGGGGGGGGAATATACAGGGGCTAAATTCAAGAGGGCTAATAAGTCTGACTTCAACTGTATACCCATCAAGTAAACATTTCGTTTAGTTGTTTCTTGGCTGGTTTAGATCTGTCATGGATACTTTTTTTTTAAACTTTTTTTTTTTTTTTTTTCTGTGTCTTCTTTCAGAGTTTGGTGTCTAAGACTATAGACGCTGCCAGTGCTCAGTTTGCTGCGTCTGCATTAGTAACTCATGAGCAGCTGATGGCGCTCAAGAGTAAAGATGAGGGAGTTGGTGTTAATGGAGTCGTCTCAGCATCAGGTTGGTTCACTTTTGCAGTATTCATGACTGCGGTGCAGGCGTTGCTTGATTTTTCTGTTGTGCTGAACTCTCCTCATTTGCACAGGCGTCTACAAGGGCTTACATCACACGAGCTCTACGGTGTCCTCCATCCTTCCGTCTGTCGGCTCTACCTCCACCTCTTGCCCCTCCCCCACCATCGCCACCACCACTAACAACGGCACCTCCTCGGCCAATCACCATGTGGGCACGGCTGGCCCCGCCCCTGGCCAAGCGCTGATGGGCGGGGCCGTGCGAGTGAGCGTTCCATCACCAGCAGGCACCCTGAGTGTGCGCCAGCTGCAGCGCCAACTCACTGTTCCCGCCTCTGCCCTAAAACTCGCTGCCAACGCCAACAGACCGCTTCCAAAGGTCACAACAGGGTCAACTACCCTCGACATGGGCCCCAGGTGAGTCTGACTGATCTCAAATCTATCTTCCTGTTTAACTTGATTACAAGAGTGTTTACTGTTTGTAAGTTGCAAGTGAAGCGTTTACGTAGACTATAGTCTGAACAAAACCTTTTTCCAATTGTAACGTCTAGAAAGTGATTGACTTTCCATTTTGAATTCTTAAAAAATAACTTGAATGTTGCTCTATTTTTCATAAAAATATAACTGGATGGTACCTGCAGACAAAAAACTGAGGAAATTTAGAATAGACTAACCTCTATTGGAAAAACCATCAAATGATTTTGGTGAAAATCTTGACAGATTATGCATGAAACTTGAGGCTGATTTATACTTCTGCATTAAGCGCACACGTTTGGTCTGGCGCAGCTTTCGCAAGGTCTCATAAGCCTCGCCATGGATAGATAGAGATATATATATAAAAGCTTATGCAATCTGCACTCTCAAATAAAAGTACAAAGACTGTCAGTTCTCCTCAAGGGGTTCACAGAGAATATGGACTTTTTAGATACAAACGTGTACTGTTTAAAGGTAACGATCCAGCTTCACTACAATTTCTGTAGAGTTATGTTATGTTTTTTTTCATGCAAAATTAAAGCAGCCAGTTATTCCTTACACTTGTTAAGAAACTTGTATAGGCCTAGGCTACTATAATAAAGAAAATTTGCTCTAAATGTAAAACTTAATAAATGACTAAAGACTCTTGACACATGAAAGTGTAAAGCCTACAGCCCTCAACAAAGGTGGACCGTTATTGCGGATCATATTAAACAAACTGTTTACTATGAATTTGATGCAAGTTTTCTCATGGATAATTGAATATTAATCAGATGATGTCATTATGCTGCTGTTCCGTCAGCCAATCGTTGAATTGCTGATCATGATTTTAAGGATCGATAGATCTGTCCTTCACTACACACACAGATCTCAGATCAGTTCATCGATATTTAATCTGATTAACGAACTTGTTTGAAGATCCAAATTAGCCAGAGATCAGTTATCAAGATTAACAGATCCAGGATCTGTCAAATCATCTTAGATCATTTAAGTGAGGTACGAAAAACGGACTCCAGATGGAAACTTTTTTGTTTACCTTATGATTAAAGTTGTTGCACATTCACTGGTTGCCGCCTCTGAATGAGCGAGTTTAGCTACATGTAGCTTTCGGAAAAAACAAAACACCCGCGAAGAAACTTAACACAAAGGAACATGACCTACTGCCAGCTAGCGTTTCGGAAGTATTATTGCAGAGCAGAAGTAGAAGTCAGCTTGTAGTTTTGTTACCAGCAGTTTTGGCACAGTGCCACCTGCTGGTCAGGAGATAAGAAAATGGTTGCATTTGCTTCTGGATATTTGGTCAACTTTGAAGACCAGTGTCATTAATTTGGAGTAAACCAAGTCAAATAATGCTGTTATTATTAGAAAAATCTATGGTTTATTTTAGTCTTTGAAAACCCTTAAATTTACATCTGTGTTGGATATTACAAGTTTAATTGCATCCATGAATGAATTCAACTCAATATTGAACTATATATACATACATTTTGTATTTACTCATTTGAATTGTTACAAATGCTTAAATTTAATAGCCCTCACGTTTAAACAGTTGTTGCCAACTGTGCCTGCACTGTTAACAAAAAAAAAAAAGTTGTTTACCTTAACATTGTGTTTGCACATTGCGATGTCAATGCTGAAATGATACATTGTACAGCACTAACTTAATGTCTGTTTTTACTGATTGGTTGTGAAGGCACAAGCCTCCAATTGACCTGAGGTCACCCGATCACTCACCATAATGAAATGTGTTTTTCAGGGAGAATCACGATCAAGAGAAGCCTCCGTTGAACAGTCTAACAGAGAACACAGTGGCAATGGAGGTGACGTAGCGCTGCTCTACGTCCACGCGTCTCCTTTAGGTGCTATGCATCGTAGCGACGCTGTTTTCATGGCAGCCGTTGGGACTTAATTGCAATGCTCATCTTTTTTTCTTTTTTTTTCCTCCGAAATTTTGTTACTGTTAAAATATCAACATCTGTAAATTATGAGATATGGAAAATATACTATGTACATACATATTTGTAATACACCCCCCTCCCTCCCCCACTTGTATATAACATTACTTGAATACAAAAATTCATTTGTGATGTTTTGCACTTGGGAAAAAAAATCTGAAAAAAAAACTGCGATTTTCGTAGTGTGTGTGCAGTTTGTGCGTGTGTGTGAATGTTCAAGTGTTTGTGAGACTGTATCTGAATGTATGTCACATGCATGGTGCAAAACCTGCTGTTTTATCTATTTATTGTGAGGTGTTTACAGTTTTGTTTTCTCCCCCTTTAAATTCTTAATTTTTTTTTAATACACTGTAACCTCCTGGGTTTGTGCGGTGTGCTTGTGTGTGCGTATGTGAGTGAGTGTGTATGTGTGTGTGTGTGTATGTAGCTAAAGCAGTTGTATGTGAACATCTCTTGTTGGAAAAGCAGCAGGGGTTCATCTGTTTGTCTCTTTCTCATGTGGCTGCTCCACTCCACTCAAGCACTATTTTATTTTGGTTCCTTTCATTTTATTTTATTTTTTTAAATCAATGCTGCTTTTGTATGATTTCCGAGTCTTTTTTTTTTTTCTTCTCCTGGAATCTGAGACCCTTCATCAGGGCTTTGTGAAGCGTAGAGAAATGGGTTTATATTCTGTTGTTACCTCTGTTTTTGATGACTGATTGTACGTCCCCTTTGCTAAAGGAGCGAGTCTGTTATTTGTGTTAACAGTAGTTCATAAGGGAGAGACTACAGTGACATCTCAGTATGTTTCTTTATCATCATCATCATCATCATTCCACTTTATATGAAAATAAGGAAAACAAACAAAAAAGGGACGTTTTGTTTCCTGTAAGTCTTCATGGTGGTGCCCTTCCTGTGGGTCCAGCATGAGCTCTCTTCTGTGAAGAGGACGGTACCTCACAAGGCTACTCGTAGTTGTTGTTTGTATGTACCACAATCTGAATGCCCGTTCCAATGGCATCATCTATCTTTGAGGTGTTTTTTTTTTAAGTCCCACCTGGAAGAATGAATAATAAAAAAAAAAAAACTTATATGACAAAAAATGTTTAATAAACCCAGGGCATTAAGTGTTGACCAGCACAACTCTTCTCTGTGTGTCATTTCTCAAGGATATGAGGAGGGAGAATCTTATAACCCAAGGAAATTATTGAAATCAGTTCAAATTTAATTACAAGGTTACATTTTTCTAATTTGCAGTTATGTTTTTGTTTTGTCGTGACAGGTTTACCTTTTTACATTTACATATAATTGAGGCTGCACAATATATCATTTCAGCATCGATAATTGCAACGTGATCATTCACAATAGTCACATTGCAGCATATGAAATGTTGAGGTTTTTTGAGTTATCAATTGAATGGGTTTTTTGATTCCTGTGATTGTATAATGACTTAAAATATTCATGGATAAGCAGATTGACCATTTGTGACCTTAACTGTGATTAATTTTCTTGAATTATTTTGATCATTCAGTTACTGTACTTAAATACTCTTCGACTCGGGACATAAACCTTTATTTTTGTAATATATTTTTCTTGATTATATTTATAGATTATGCGTGAAAATACTCAACACATGCAAATACAGAAATGCACTGCAAATAGCACAGACCACAATGAAAAACTGACAGGGCCAAATAGTTTATGGACTGTCAACTTGATTTTAGGAAGATGCACTTTCGCTGCAGAATCAGCCCGATTGATCTAACATAAATTCTTTCCAAATTGAGATATTAAGTCATCTGATGAAATTGTATTCACATTGCAATGTATAACGCAAAATGAAAAAAATTCCAATTTGTGTGCAGCCCTAATACACACACACACACACACACACACCTATCTCTCTCTCTATATATATATATATATATCTTCACAGGACTGTTCCTGTGGCCTTTCATTTTCTTACTATGTTTCTGACTGTAGAAATAGAGACTTTACACCTTTGTGATTTGTGCTTTTTGCATCCTAATTCATGTTGGTGAATTATCCTAGTTAAGTCATCAGGAAGTTCTTTTGAGGTTCCCATGTTGCTACTTTCTGATTTAGAATAAGCACAACTAGCAATCAGCTATCTCAAATATTCTTTAACATCGATTGATTGCAGCTGCGTTAAAATTGATTTGAGTGAAGCTTAACAATCCTGTGTTGTAATTAATCAGCATTGAGTGACTACAGGTTTTGAAAGCCACACGAGAGGGTGCCCAAACTTTTGCATAGCCTATTTTTCAGCTTCAATTTAATTTTACACATCTCAATACTGATACATTACATATTTCTGTCTGAAAAACATGACATTATCTAGCTTTCACTAGAAACCGAATGGCATTTCACTGCAATCTTTTAGAAAAAAAAGAGCACATAACTATGCAGCCACAGAGGGGTGCCCAAATTTTTTGCATAAAACTATATATATATATTTCTGTTTAACGGAGAGATTTCTTCACCACATTTCTAAACATAATAGTTTTAATAATTCATTTCTAATAATTTAATAATCATTTCTAATTTATTTGATCTTTGCCATGACAGTGAATAATATTTGACTAGATATTTTTCAAGACACTTCTATACAGCTTAAAGTGACATTTAAAGGCGTAACTAGGTTAATTAGGCAAGTTATTGTATAATGATGGTTTGTTCTGTAGACTATCGAAAAAATATATAGCTTAAAGGGGCTAATAATTTTGACCTTAAAATGTTTTTTAAAAATTAAAAACTGCTTTTATTCTAGCCTTAATAAAACAAATTAAACTCTTTTTTTGAATATATGCGCCAAATCAGTTGTAAATAAAGTTTGCAATGAAAGCAGTATAGCCTGACAACACTAAAGTGTTTTAATAGCCTCAATTCAAGTTTTTAGTATTGTGTTTTTCACTATAATTATTGTTTCAAAGCAGATTTACAAAATGTGCAAATTATTACATTTCAATCAATTTTATCAAAGTTATTAGTTATCATAACTTAAAAGCTTTTATTTACTAGTTAAAGTTGTTTTTTATTAATTTTCCTTTGGCTTTCATCAGGGGTTACCACAGTGGAATGAACCGCCAACTTATCCAGCTGCAACCCAGTACTAGGAAACTCTCAGACACTCATATACTACGCCCAATTAAGTTTAATCAATTCACCTATAGCGCATGTCTGATGAAACCCATGCCACACCAACAACAACCTTCTTGCTGTGAGGCGACAGTGCTAACCACCCTAAAGTTGTTATAAACATAGTTAATAGTTAGAAATGATTAGCGTAGCTGCTGTTCATAATATATTTGAACAAGAAATATTAAATGTCAATGCGAAAATTAAGTTCTATTAACGAAAATAGTAGGGATGCACCGATATGGATTTCTTGGCCGATATCGATAACCGATAGTTCTTCAGACTTGGAGGCCAATAGCCGATATATATAGTGCGATAATTATAAATATTTCAAAATGTTATATTTTTATACAGTAAACTTCATGAAAGTTTGAAATGCTCTATACTCAAAAAAGCCATCATTTCAAAATTGCAAGATGATTATATAGACCTATATTCATGATTTCACATACATCAGCATGCAAAAAATAAATTTCCTTTACTTCATAGCAAATTAACATGCAACTTGACTGTTGCATAAAAATAATAGTTTGCATAACAAAACGGATTTAATTAACAAGCAAATTAAATATATTTTAAATAAAATGAAAATGAAAGCGCTAAGGACTGAAACCAGCTCGTTCTTGCATAAAACGTGTTACAGTGATGTACATATGTACAATTATGTAATGTTCGAAAAAGCCTTTTTAGGGGTGTTTTGACAGTTCAGAGCCACAGTACAAGCGAAAAGCTGAATCCAGATTGTATTAGTTTAGTTTGATGCGGCATACATTCATGCTATTAAGCGTTTTAGATTCTATTGAACACATGTAGCTGTGGCTTGTCAATCAACGCTTCTGTGTTCGGGAAAAATGATCGATGAAAAGTTTTATAAACCGCTGTGAGTTTCACTCAACTGCGGGCGCAGACTTGCCCTCGGATTCAGATTTCGATACAGCACCTGAGTATTGAGCAGAGATGACTTTATGACAAACACAGAGCAAAATTTAAAGAGAATGTGCGGCGAGCTGAGAACCCCTATGCTTGATTCAGTGACTGGCAGTCCCGCGTGCTGCGGTAAAGGCTGTCAGATTAGTACGTGTGTGCGCGCGTTATAATCAATATGAATATTCCGATCATACTGAATACAATCTTACATCAACAACACAATGCAAGCAACGCGTTGATAATAACAAATAATCATATTAGATTACAAACAACCTAACAGGTTGTTTAGCACGTGTGCATCGCTGCTGTGATGTTTACACGTGTAATGTTTTTTTTTCCTGAGGCGATTTAAAGCAAAATACACAATGACACTCACTCAAAGATATCAACAATGATGAGGAATATGGTTACTTACTGAGTAATTAACGCACAGCAATACCACACGAAGAAAGGACGGACTTTGAAGGAATAAACAATGGGAGAGCTCCATTATAGTGCACTGGGCAAGTCTGAACAAGTTCCGCCCACGCATGCGCGAGGCAGGCCTGTACAATTCCGTAATTTATCGGCTTAAAGACATCGGCCTAATTTAGACATTTGCTCGATAACGATAATCTTAAAAATAGCATTGATCGGCCGATAACGATATGGCCGCCAATATATCGTGCATCCCTAGGAAATAGTTATTTAAACAAACAGAAGTATTTCTAACAAAGTGCCTGGTGTATTAAGACAAGAAGAGTGTGTCCTACAGGTGGTTGTCCAGCCAGCTCACCTACGTGGAGCACACTCACGCATCCTAGTTATGTGATGCACTGCGTGTATGCTTTACTAAAAACATAGGTCTTTCCATCTAGTTTTGAACTGCGAGAGTGTGTCTGAGACTAGGACATTATCAGGAAGGCTGTTCCACAAATTGTAAGACGCTTAGTGTTTTCCAACATTCTCAAACTACAGAAGCTTTAGGCTGAGAGTTACTTCATGAGGTTGAGGTTAAGATTTAAAAACACCTGTAGTTTTGAGTCAGACTTCAGTCAACAATAACAGCAGAGAGGTCATCTGGTGTCGAAGACAAAATGTTCAGCTGCTGCTCAGTAATATAATGTAGTTTAGTCCAAAAACAAGAGTCTCAGAGAGAGAGGAATCATCGGGATTATCATTATCCACATATTATTCTCAAGATCAGTGTAATAGTCACACAGCTTACCTTCACAAAGTCTCCATGAAACATCCTTGGGCATTCAGAAGGAATTTCACCTCCTTGTTGGTCTCCCGGTGTCTGATCTCTTTATTGCGCATCCTCCTTTATAACAAAACAAAAAACTATTCCTGTATAATTCACACAGTTTAAAATAAATACATCTCATATATGACGTTATTTGTCATATTCATATTCCATTTTTCTGAGATTTAAATGTATAAAAATAGAGAACAAACCCTCTAAATGTTAGTGTGCTACCTGACCTTGAGCAAGACTTCTGTAGGACTTTGATTCCTTCCTCCAGTAACATCTCAGCATGAACACACACACACACATACATATACATATATTTATATATATTTATATATTTATATACATATATATATATATATATATACACACACACACACACACACACAAGTAACTTTGAACGTGGCATGTAGTATTTCAGAAACTGATGATCTACCGGGATTTTTACGCACAACCATCTCTAGGGTTTACAGAGAATGATCCAAAAGAGAAAATATCCAGTGAGCGGCAGTTCTGTGGGCGCAAATGCCTTGTTGATGAGATCAGAGGAGAATAGCCAGACTGGTTCTGCTGCAACATTCAGGACATTCGTAGAGACAGAATTTGGTGTCTAATGGTGTGAGGCATTTTTTTGGCACACTTTGGGCCCATTAGTACCTGAGCATTGTTGCTGACCATGTCCATCACTTTATGACCACAGTGTACCCATCTTCTGATGGCTACTTCCAGCAGGATAAAGCGCCATGTCATAAAGCGTGAATCATCTCAGACTGGTTTCTTGAACATGACAATGAGTTCACAGTGCTCAAACGGCCTCCACAGTCACCAGAACTCAATTCAATAGAGCACCATTGGGATGTGGTGAAACGGGAGATTCGCATCATGGATGTGCAGCAGACAAATCTGCAGCAACTGTGTGATGCTATCATGACAATATGGACTAAAATCTCTGAGGAATATTTCCAGTACCTTGTTGAAGGATTAAGGCAGTTCTGAAGGCAAAAGGGGGTCCTAGTAAGGTGTACCCAATAAAGTGGCCAGTGAGTGTATGTGTCTAAAGTCCAGATTGGGAAGTAAATTTTTTCAAATGTAATTGAAAGATGATTTTATGGCTTTTTCCATACCTTATTTCCTGTAGGCTAGTGCAAGTCTGGCTGAAAGAGAGGATACGATTGGCCCAATGCTTAGTCATGTTTCTCAAACGCAGTTCCATTTTCTGCAGTTCAGACAGTGGATGAAGGGCAGTCACCAGGCTATCCACATTCCCTTGGTAGAGAATTTGAAAGATGTTTCTCCAGTCAATGTGGATTAGTGCATTAGAGCACTGAAAAGTAAGACTGAGTAAAAACAGTTCTTTGTGGTCTTCCGGTTTCAACAATGTGCTTATTGAAAACCTAAACAGTAAATAAGAAGCATTTGTGTTAGTTTTCATGTTTAAAATGTAATCTTTTGGGTGTATATTTTTAATATGTGTAGGGTCTATTGGTGAGAAATGAAAAGAATTGCTTATTTAAATTGTTTCCTTGATTTCAAAAAGAGAAATGACACTAGAAAACTGGAATAAAAAATCTAAAGCTATACAAACAACAAACACAACTACACTGGAAAAAATGACATGACAAAAAGTCATGACAACAAATGTCTTTGTTACTTGAACTTATTTTAAAAAGTTTAACTTAACTTACATTAGTCAATCTGACTAAAAATGTTAAAATGACTAGAACATTTCATTTGATTCAACTGAACAATCTAAAGCTAATTGATTTTGATCATTCTGACAGCATGAATCAGTCCACAAAACTGACAATGATATGGATTTGGATACTGAATTCATCTGTTTCTTTGGGTTTTTTTTTTTTGCAAGACTTAAATAACAGGTGATGTTAAGTTGTGGTATTAAAATGATAACTGAATAGTAACTCTTATGACTATCAGCTGTTATGAATGTTTGATGAATATTAGAAATGATTTAGCTGTGGTTTTTAATTCACCTGAACTCTTTTTTGCTTATTGTCAAATTAAGTGTATTCGCTGGGTTACCATCAGAATAGCTGAAAAATCAAAATACAGAAAGAGTTATAGATTCACAACATTATAATGAAATGTGGCAATGCATATGTGGCTGTTTCAGTTAGCAGGATTATAAATATATATTACCTCTGTGAGCTCAGGGTCTGTCTTCTTGTGAGGACACACATCAAATCAGCAAGAATGAAATTATCGAGATCTGCTAGGAACAACATTAAAGGACAAAGAAAGAAATGTTGTATGAACATTCTACTAGTAACAGCAAGCAATTGAAGACAAACAATGAATAAAATAAATCATTTTAGCTACTAAAATAAAGCAGTTTCAAACCAATGTAACAAGCTGTAATGACCTTTTAAAGGGCACCTACTGTATTTTACCTCTTTTTCAAGATTCAAGACAAGTCTTTTGTGTCTCCAGAATGTGTCTGTAAAGTTTCAGCTTAAAACACACATCAGATTATTTATTATACCTTTTTAAACCTGGACATTGCAGCTGTTTTAGTTGCCTGTGGCTTTAATGCGAATGAGCTGCTTCTCCTTGTCCACCGTTCCCACGTGCATGTAGCCTTCATGTAGATAAACAGCATAGTAACAGACAACAATGAAGCAGGTCTCCCTTACTACAGTAAGAACTTTCACAATTTTGATGTATTTGTTGTAGAGTTAATTCAAGCCTTTTTGCAACGATGAGTCACACACAATCTCGTTGTGAAGTTTATTTATAAACTAATTTCCAGAGGATCATGTGCTTATGATTGCTTGCGGCTGGTCCCGCATTATTCAATTGATGACTCACCAATCAGACAATTCCCAAGCAACTATAAATACCCCAAGTTCCATACCAGTTACCATCATTTTGAAGAATCCCCCCTTCCACCCCTACTCCTCCTCCTCCTTTCCTAGATGGGTGGCATGGTGGCCCAGTGGTTAGCACTGTTGCCTCACAGCAAGAACGTCACTGGTTTGTCCTTACCAAGCCAGCCGACGTTTCAGTGTGGACGTTCTCCTCGTGCTCACGTGGGTTTCCCTCAGGTTCCCTGGTTTCCACCCACCATCTAAAAACATGCAACTTAATTCAGTGGATGTTTTCATCCCGAACATAACAAAAGGGTAGTACATTTGAACAGTGCACAACAAGGGTTAAAGGAAACAAATCATGATATGTCTAATATCCTGTGGTGTGATTGTCTCCTTATTTCTGTATAAAGCTATAAAATATTAAATTAGTCCAACAATAGATAAGTTAAAAAGCTTACCCGATTCACTTGCCATTTCTTCTGTCTGATTACAGCTCTGAATGTTTGTCCTTTACTCCTGTTTTTTTTTACTGGAAGACAGCAATGCAAATCCTGTTTGCTTGACAAATGTGAAACTAGTTGACCTGGAAGTACACACCCTACAGCTGGATATCATGTACGCATGTAAACTAACTTTTTTACGTCTACCTGAAAGTAGGCCTACTGTTACAGGATAAACAAGTTTGTGCATGAGAATTCTTAAATAAATGTTTGACCTTTTAACTGAGAAGCAACAACCAACTCTGTTCTCACAAGCTAAGCTAATTCCTTCAAATGCGTTAACAACACCGTAACACAAGTATTTCTTGCACATAATTTAATTTCAATTTTATTTTTTGAGTTACATTTCTTGAATAGGGCCTTGCTAATATTCAATATTTGAATAATATGTCATCAGGGTAAATTTACAATATTAAAGAGCACCTATGATGAAAATCATCTTTTGTAAGCTGTTTGGACAGAACTGTGTGTAGGTGTAGTGTGTCCACTGTCATATTGTGGTACAACAAGTCTCTTTTTTTAAATGTCCTGATGTTAAAATAGGATCCAAATCTCTCCCATTTTGAGGCCCACCGCAACGTGACGTAGGAGTGCGGTTAACCCGCCCACTGAACTGATTGACATGTCTTCATAGTAACATGTATAACGATATCAAGACAGGATGTGCACGAAGAAACTGTGATAAAAAGATTTGTTCAGCTCGCAGTGATCATCAATCATCATCAAATGTGATGACTTTTACAAGTTTAAAACGTTTTTAAAACAGTGCATGTTTGTAATGAATTACAGTGATTTTACCGTCTTTATCACCACAGCCGCATGACTTTACAATTATAAAAGAAGATACTTCAATCCTGGTTTGTGGACATTAAATCAGGTTTATTTTGTACATGAACATAACAGATATATATACAGCAGTCTATATTAATGTGTATCCTGTCACATTTGCCGAGCAAAAAAAGTGCAAAGTTAAACACGCGCGATGTGTGTGTCTGTATTTCTGGATACATACAGTACATGTATATAGTCTCTTACAAACATTAGGTGAGATCTGCTTCCTTCATGTCTGTCACTGTGCTATTTATCTGACGCAGCTGAGGCAGTAAGTGAGGCACACTCTGACAGGCACGTGGGAACGGTGGGTGGGGAGAACCTGCATTAAAGGCACAAGCCACAAAAACAGCTACATTATGTTCAAAGCAGAAAACTACAAACTTCTGAAAGGTCTAATAATTATTTGATAGGTGTTTTGAGCTGAAACTTTACGCACACATTCTGGAGACACAAAAGACTTATCTTAAATCTTGAAAAAGGAGGTATAATAGGTGCCCTTTAATGCTAACTGATTTATTAGGGCAAAGGGTTTAATTATAGGTACCTTTTGACAGTAGAAACGGCCATAGTCTGTGAATTATTTGAGAATGAAAGTTTGTATTGAATTTAGTCATTTGATTAATCCAGAATTATTTGCTATTACAAGCAATGTTTGTACAGTAATGGGATGCAATGATCATTGGTTCAAATGTCTCTGATCCTGTTGTTCATTCAAAAAATATTTTTTATGCAGGTTCAAACTACTTATTTAAAGATTCAGTAGGTGAAAAGGCTAACCATTTGGCATATTATCTTTGAAAACACACATCCAAAGCCCCGCCGCCTGATATCATGAACGTGCACTGTAAAGATGACAGTAGGCAACCCACTACTAGATTGTCATTCACCAGTTATAAATACTATAGTATATATATATTATATAATATATATATATAATAGTACTTTATAATACTACAATTCCCAATGAAAAACTGTATTATATCTAGCATGCTTTCAGTTGTGTAGCAAGCAAAACTTGTCATAATGTGCAATATTTCATGCATGCAGGGATCGCGGGTCTCACTTTCTCACGTGCTTTGTCCTAAAGCAACTACTGTATGCTGGGTTTCAGCCGGCAGGGTGCAGGAATTACACATTACTCAGCCATACTTACATGCTATTTCAGAACGAATATTCAGACTAGCATGGTAAACAGTAGAGGGAGCTATATAGATGTGAATATAAAACCAACTTCACCTCAGTAAAGCAGGCTAGGTGGAAATATCCCTCATAATTATTGATGTTTCGTTGTTAAACTAAATAAAAATCTGCATTATCAATGCTGTAAAAGGTCCCTTATGAAACTGAAAATAGTCACATCAATCTATCGCTGGAAGATTTCAGTGGCTGAACAACACTTCTGTGCATATAATCCATTCATAACAACACAATCTACATCAGCTTTGCGTGACTAATATAGTTTTAAAACAGAACATTACCTGTCTAAAAGAAATTTGATAGATTTGATAGTGGTGTAATTTTAATGCACTTGGTGATTTTAAACAGGTATTACAGTAGCAGAAAATTTTACAAGCTTAAAAATTAGTTACTGAAGACAGTTCTCCATCTGTCTTCATAGTACACAACAAATACCTGTCAAATCTATACCCGTATCTTTAAATCTTTGAAACTGGTGTGATGACATTTTGAACAAAAACAACTAGTTTAGAGTATGTTTTGGGAGTTTAAAATGTCTTTCTGCCTTTGTTTTTTTGTACCGACATCTGACCCAGATGCACTGAACAAAAAAAGGAGATTGAACACTTTTACCAAAGTCAAAAAGGACAGTTGCTTAATAAGAACTGAAGTGTCATCTTTTAAACTGCAAAGGTGCTTACATCAAAACAATCATCAATATAAAGTGCTGTGGAGATCAATTTGACCACTTCACAGAGCAACTTTAAACAGTAAATTCGTCAATAATTACTAATTACATGATTAAAACTGCCAACTTACTCAAACTCTTTTCTAATTACTTTGTCTGAAAAGTAATTGAATTATTTAACAAGTAATTAAAGCACTCAAAACTACTTAAAATATCTATAAATCTCTCATCTCATAAAGGAAAAAACTCTTTAAATTCTGTAAATTTGAGTCAAAACAGGGCCTTTAGCCGTATTTTAAAAATCGATTAAAGTTAAACATTATTTATATGAAATGTCATAATACCATATGTCATTCATACCATACAGTCATCAACTGTTTACTCAGTTCATCGTTTTAATTCATCAACATGATAAATGATACAACTTTAGTTAAAAAATAGAATTATCCTGCAAAATATGCTTGTATAACAAAAAAGATTTGCTTTTCTCAATTGATTCGCTTTTATGAATTGATTAAAAGTAACCTAAGCTATAAGATAACCTATACTACCTGACAAGAGTCTTGTTGCCTATCCAAGTTTTAGGAACAACCAATAATAACTTGACCTCTAGTTGATCATTTGGTATTAGAGGTGGCTTATATGAAAGGCAAATGCCTCTAGATTACGCTTTTTACCAAAAAATTGATCATGCCTTGATTATTTCATTAGGACAGTAAGGTCTGGCTTTGCTAGGACAAAAGTTGTCACTTAACAGAAATAATGTACAGTATAGAATATAAAGTCATGGTGCAGTGGAAAAAGAATTAGTATTGTGACTCAAATAACTTCTGGAATGGCAAAAAAGAGTTCATCAAGATTATTTGGATTCATCTTACCCCAGACATGCTCAATAATCCTGGAGTACCTTGACCTTCTTTGCTTTCAGGAACTTTGATGGGGAGGTTGAAGTATGAGAAGGAGTGCAATCCTGCTGAAGACTTTGCCCTCTCCTGTGGTTTGTAATGGGCAGCACAAAAGTCTTGATACCTCAGGCTGTCGATGTTGCCATCCACTCTGCAGATCTCTCGCACGCCCACATACTGAATGTAACCCCAAATCATGATTTTTCCTTCTCCAAACTTGACTGATTTCTATAGGAAGCTTGGGCACATGTGGGTTCCAATAGGTCTTCTCCAGTATTTGGGATAATTGGGATGCAGTTCAACAGATGAACAGAAACATCTACCTTCTACCATTTTTCCAAATGATCAACTAGAAGTGATTATTTGTTGTTAATATTTGTTGTTTTTACAACTGGGATCGACGGCAAGACTTTTGTCAGGTAGTCTATAAGTAACCTTTAGATTACTTAAAAGTAATTGCATACTTAACTTTTTATGTGGAAAAGTCATTTAATTACAGTAGCTAGTTCTTTGTAACTAATTATATCCAGCACTGACATTGAGTGATGTTTTCTCACCACTGTCACTTCTGTTAGCTCATTTTGTCATTAAGAGGAAAGCACATATTTACATTTTCATCTAAATGACATCACAGTGTTTGCTCACAGTAAACGGCTGCTCATTTCATTCTACTGCTCTTTGTTTTTCCTCCAGGGATTCATTATGTGCTTTCTAATTTCACAAATAGTTATTATAGTAAGGTCGTTAAAGAGATAGTTCGCTCAAAATAGAAAATTTAACCATGATTTATTTTCTTTCTTCTGTTTAACAAAAGAGGTTATTTTGAAGAATGTTGGAAACCTGTAATCACTGACATCCATTGTTTGTCCTACTATGGAAGTCAAAGGTTTTAGGTTTTCAGCTTAGTTCAAAATATCTTCCTTTGTGTTTACCAGAATAAAGAAAGGTGAGTTAGTAGTTAGAAAAGTTTCATTTTTGCACTCAAAAAAAATGATTTTGCTGCTGTTCAGACTGAGCTGAAACACAACTCTTGACTATTTTTTACTACAACTTAATTGTTTTGTTCAATCCATTTAAATTTGGTTAGTTAACTGTGTACAATTTGTGTTGGGACAACCTGAATGAATGGAGTGGAACCCTGCATTATTTACAGTGTGGGTGAACTATCTCTTTAAGGCACCTCGAGGAGGATGGTACTCTGAAGACACAGCCTGAGTTATTTCTCCAGCCGCCAAAATCATAAACAGACCGCTTCAACAGCTTCAGTTTTCATCAGGCAGTACCAGTTTCAATCTGTGGAGGATCAGGAAAATATGAGTGAAAACCTACAAAGGCTCAACACGCCTTTGAAAATGTAAGAACTCACTTTATGTCCTCTGTACATTGGTCTACACAAAACTGAATGGTGACTCTCTGGTTGCAGCTGAGCTGGTCGATGTGCTCTGTGTGTTGAGAGCAGCGCTCAGAGGATTTACTGCATCTGAAACTTTACAGAGACACAGAACAGCAGCACATGTTTAAAGGGATAGTTCAAAAAAATACCCCAAAACATCTATAGTACCTTATCTATATTATCTATATTACCAGCATTTTTCAAAATATCTTCTTTTGTGTTCAACAGAAGTAACTCAAATAGGATTTGAACAAGTGTCAGGTGAGTAAATGATGCTAGAGTTTATTTATTTCTGGTGAACTATTAATACAGCCATTTCATATTAAAAGACACTGCTTGTGGATTACATTTACCACTTCAGCTCTGCAGATCAAAACATGCCCTTCGGTCATACAGTGTTCCTTTGGTTAAATGCATTAGTTTGATTTACATTCAGAGCATGATGATGAAACCACACACAGTAAAAAGTAGATGATCTCAGCACTCCACAGACATGTAAATCAAACTTCTAGTCCATTCCTAGGTCAAAAATCTCTCCCAAAAAGAACTGAATTTTGTGTTTATTGCAAAATAATAATAATAATAATAATATTAATAATAATAATAATAATAATATGCAGTATTACACTTTTTTTATTCTAAGTCGTTTTCTGTAAAATGTGACCATTTTGACTAATTTACTCTAACATATGTATGATTATGTGGCTTTTAAATATAGGTTTGGACATTTTTGCAGAAACCAAAAATATTGGCTCTAAAAAGACCCTTTTCCAGCACACATTTAGATGCCAGTACCTTTCGTTTTGAATGTGATATCAAAACATATTTTTCTTCTATTTTCTGCCACCCAGTGGAATCAAACGACACTGTTAGAAATGACAGATTAACACTAGCTAAATTTAAATCGAATATAGAACTTAGGTGGCATGGTGGCTCAGTGGTTAGCACTGTTGCCTCACAGCAAGAAGGTTGCTGGTTTGAGTGCCGGCTGGGCAAGTTGGCATTTCTGTGTGGAGTTTGCATGTTCTCCCCGTGTTGGCCAGGGTTTCCTCTGGGTGCTCCAATTTCCCCCACAGTCCAAAGACATGCTATATAGTAGGTGTATTGAATAAACTAAACTGGCCATAGTGTATGTGTGTGAATAAGTGTGTGTGTTTCCCAGTACTGGGTTGCAGCTGGAAGGGCATCCGCTGTGTAAAACATATGCTGGATAAACTGGTGGTTCATTCCACTGTGGTGACCCCTGTTCAATAAAGTGATTAGCCGAAGGAAAATGAATGAATTTTAACTGTAAAAAAAGTTTAAAAAAAGTTAACAGTAAAAGTTAAATGATATATACTGCATGAGTTTATATAAAGCAATGTTTTCTAGCTAATTTTAAATATTAAATAAATTATTAAGGTTGCCATGAGTAATTTCCTAGAGTAATAGAGTTTGATTTATTGACCTTCGGCCCACCACACTCAATTAAGATTGGTTTTTGGCCCTTCATAAGAAGAAGTTTGGGCACCCCTGGACTAGAAGGTTATTATTGCTCAAATGGAAGGAAACCTTCCCTCCAATCTTGAAGCAATTGCTCATGGAACTTTTACACCACTTGTCCGAAAAAGTACAATACATTGCAAGAGGTTGTAATGATATGTTTTCTCACTTGGCAACCTGTTTTAGATCACATAAAGATGATGGACCTTTTACTTATTTTAAAGGAGTAGAACTTTTCCTTATTATTTTTAAAATGGTGCGTCACGGTGGTGCAGTGGGTAGCACGATCACCTCACACCAAGGTCACTGGTTCGAGCCCCAGATGGATCAGTTGGTGTTTCTGTGTGGAGTTTGCACATTCTTCCTGTGATCGCGTGGGTTTCCTCCGGGTGCTCCGGTTTCCCCCACAGTCCAAACACATGCACTATAGGTGAATTGAATAAGCTAAATTGGCCGTAGTGTATGTGTGTGAATGAGTGTGTATGAGTGTTCTCAGTACTAGGTTGCAGCTGGAAGGGCATCCGCTGTGTAAAACATATGCTGGATAAGTTGACGGTTCATTCCACTGTGGCGACCCCAGATTAATAAAGGGACTAAGCCGAAAAGAAAATAAATGAATAAATGAATTTTCAAAATATTTTTTTCTTCTTTTATACATTTTATTGTTTTTTGTATTTTATTTTAATTTTATTAATATATTTTTATAGAACTAAAAAAGTAAATGTGTGTGACAGGTTGTTTCTTTGTCGTCTAAAAAAAAAGAAAGAAAAAGTGAAAAGCTATTTTAGACACGTTTCATATTTGCCATGTTCAATAAAAACATCATATTTGTTTTCCTGCTTTAATACTACAATTACGAAAAAATAAACAAATGTGCACTTTTCCCACATATGTCTTAATTTGAGGGCTTTCTGTAAAATACAATTATCAATTTACTCCATTGTATGTGGGCAGGGAACACTTTTGTGGTTAAAAGATTAATTGTCTTCTCTCAAATTTGAAGAATTTTGTAAAACAAAAGCTACTGAACACAATGTACAATACATAACGTAAAAGGGCAGCACAGATGTGAAAGGTGATCAAAGAACATACATAAAATACATAAGTTCATTCATTCATTTTCCCTCAACTTAGTCCCTTATTTATCAGGGGTCGCCACAGCAGAATGAGTCGCCAACTATCCCAGCATATGTTTTACACAACGGCTAAATTTTACTGCGGCTAATTTAGTTTATTCAGTTCACCTATAGCACGTCTTTGGACTGTGGGGGCAACCGGAGCACCCGCAGGTGCTCCAACCAAAGGTGCACCCACGCCAATACAGGGAGAATATGCAAAATCCACACGGAAATGCCAACTGTTCCAGCTGGGACTCGAACCAGCAACGTTCTTGCTGTGAGGCGACAGTGCTAACCACTGAGCCACTGTGCTGCCAAAATACATAAAAAAATACATAAAAAATGCATTTGTATTTGAAACGCATTGAATTCTCATGTATTTTTAACACTAGAAGAATATTTATAACTAGCAGAGCACATGACTGCTAATAAACAGATGTGTAGATGTGTCAATTACAAACCCTCTAATGGTCACAATGCACTCTGGACGTTTTGCAGATTCCTTCAGCAACTTGATTCCCTCCTCCAATAATAGACCAGGGAGCCATTTCGCACCATCTGAGCCCCATGAGCCTGCATGAAAACTACAAAACATATGTTATTGCAAGAGTCCAACAAAGTATATTCATTCATTCATTTACTTTTTTCGGCGAAGTCCCTTTATTTTTATAATTTTTTTAATAATAATTTTTTAGGTGTTTTCACCTTTATTGGAATAGGACAGTGGAGATTTTACAGACAGGAAAGTGTGGGGAGCAGAGATAGGGAAAGGGTCGGCAAAGGACCTCGAGCCGGGAATCGAACTCGGGTCGCTGTGAGCACCTTGGTGCTACTGTATGTGTCGACGCACTAACCACTAGGCTATTGGTGCCGACAGGCTTAGTCCCTTTATTAATCAGGGACCACCATGGTGCGCCATAATGCTGCCCAACAAAGTATATTTTGGGCTTAACGCTTACTTGATCACTGCCAGTGTCGGCGTAGACTCGACGAGGAAGAGGATTCTGGAAGCCCAGGTCTTCGTCAAGAAAGGAACGGCCAGATTTAACGCACTCAATCCAGATACTGATGTCAAAAAAGACAGCAGAGCATGGAGATTCCTGTCAAAATCTGCACTTCTACCGACAGAGAGAGAGGGATTGAGAGAAAGTGTAATAGCTGAGCACAAAAAGCATAACATGAAGACAATGGGGGATTAAAAAAAAAAAAAACATACTCTTCAGTTATACAGTTAACACTGTGGAACGACTCTGTGAGGCTCTTGATATGAATGTTAGATGCCTCTGAACGTGGACATTCAAGGATGATTTCTGACAGCGATGGCTGATTCTGAAGGTTTAAACACAACCTCACCACATTCACCCTGTCAACACACAAAAACACAATTATCAATTATTATTAATATCTTAATTTTATATTATCCAATACATAATAATGTAGCCATGTACAGTGGGGAAAAAAAGTATGGAATACGTCATGTTTTTTCCACGGAATAATATTTCTTAAGGAGCCGTTGACGTGGAGTTGAACCAGATTTTGGTAAACCAAACAATACAGACATAAAAATATAACAAAACAAAACAAATCTGACAAAAACTTTATGTGTAATAACAATAGAATGACACAAGGAGAATGTACTGCTTGGCTGTGTTTTGGATCATTGTCTTGCAGAAATGTCAACTCTGGTTTAATCTTTATCGTCCTGCTAATGTAGATGTTGGACTGCAGCAGCTAATATTGATTTACAATGACGAAGGGCAGAGGGTTGCTCAATAACAACTGAGAGATTTCAGTTGCTGTCTGAGCTTTCACTGCCTTTCTACACCTCCCTTTCTTCATATGTTCAATACTTTTTCCCTACGTAATTTCATTTTATTACACATAACTTAATTTGGAAAATAATTAGATTTGTTTTCTTTGCATTTATGGATTTCTTTGGCTGTTACCAACATCCAGGGTAAATTTCAAGTCAATTTCACCTTTAGAAACATATTTTTTGAAAAAAAAGGTGACGTGTTTAATACTCATTTCCTCCACTGTAACTGTTTACTACTCAATCATAAATAACACAAAAAGAAATGAGAAAACACAGCAGAGAGCCTTACACAAGTTTTCCCTCAAAGCTGAAGAGCCGGAGAGACGAGCAGAGACTCTCCACGTCATTGGTCCTTAAACTGCCAATCAGAGACATTAAATTAACAAATAATAGCTGTAATGAATTTATGCATGCATGTGCAAATAGACATGAAGTATTTTTTCAAATATTCTATTGATCTTTTTATATTCTAGTGATTGGATGACAGGGTGTCACGGTGGATCAGTGGTTAGCACTGTCACCTAACAGCAAAAAAATAATAATAATAATTCGCTGTGTCAGTTGGCGTTTCTATGTGGAGTTTACATGTTCTCCCCGTGTTGGCTTGGGTTTCCTCCGGGTGCTCCGGTTTCACCCACAGTCCAAAGACATGCGCTGTAGGTGAACTGAATAAGCTAAATTGGCCAAAGTGCATGTGTGTGAATGTGAGAGTGTATGGGTGTTTCCCTGTGCTGGTTTGCAGCTGAAAGGGCATTCGTTGCGTAAAACATATGCTGGATAAGTTGGCGGTTCATTCTGCTGTGGCTGATAAATAAAGGGACTAAACCAAAGGAAAATGAACGAATGAATGAATAATTGGATGAAAATCAAGGTAGATTTTGTACAGCTGCTTACTTAGTTTATAAAAAATGAACAACATTCACTTTTTATGAACTGAACTGAATAAACATTGGATTCAATTCAGCTGAATCACAACATTATTGCATTCTGCAGAGCTTCTTATAGAGGAATTGGATTTGTTTTCAATTTGATGAAATGATGAACAACATATTATCAGACTAGTGCTTTTATCATCTGTAGAGCTTCTAATATATGTATTGAAGTAGGCCTAGTTTACTAATTGATAAATGTTTTAATTAACATTGAACTATATTGAGTGAAAAATACCATTATTGCCGTTTCAGAGCTGCTTTATGGCCTCAATTCTTTTCGTTTTTAATCAATGCTACAATTTTTTCTGTTCACTACCATAAAGCTGCTTTAAAGCAGTCTGTTTTGAAACCACCTTATATGTGGAAAAGTCTTTGTTAGACTTCCGATTCATTTGCACAGTAAAAAAATTCAATGGAAGGGAATGAGACAGGAAGTATGAACACATTCAAGTATGTACACTCATAGAACACTTAAGTATGTACACTTATAAGTACACTTTTGTAAAAAAAATAAAAAATAATAAAAAAATGTGTTGGTTAAGGTGCTATATAAAGTTGAGTTGTCCTGAGATTTCTGATACCTGATCTCCTCCCATTCTGCTTTGCTCTGCAGGACGTCTGAGAGGATGAGCGCAGTATCAGCTGTGATGCTCTTTACTGAAATCTGAAGTCCACCCACTCTCTTCTGTTTGTGCAGAGCGTTGAGAACCTGCTGCACACTTTGATCTGATAGATAGCTGCTGTTTAGGCTGAAAAAAGAGATTTATATTTTTATCAGTCACATAATAACATGCATTAGTCCAAGCTGATTAAAAAAAAAAACAAAGATTTTCACTTTAGTTCTTCCAGATGCTTTCCTTCTCCAAGAGCTGAGAGGAGGTCGGTGACATTGGTGTCTGAAACATTTTGTACAGTCAACCTAAAAAAAATGTAAAGAAAAACACTTAAAAATGACTCTATATATCAATCACACAACTTTGAAACTTTTTTTCTACTGAAAAGTTTTATTGTGGTTATATTTTATAACGGCCATTTACGTATTTCCTTATTTTTGTCCTCTTAAAGACAAAAGAGCTCACAAACAAATCTAAAGCTTATTTAAAACGTTCGCAAACCTCAAAGTGGAATACACTACTATACTTAATTGCTTTCTGGAGCTGATCTAAATTGCTAAAAGCCAGAAGCAGCAGATTTGAAATAGATTTGACCAGATCTCCCAAAAAAATAAATTTATTTTAAAAATATGACTTTATTTTTAAACATTTTTTATTTTATGTGACACGCGACTCCAAGAAATTATTTAAAAATATCTATCAGACATTGCAGTGTTTTCAACCATGTGATGTGTAGTCCACAATTGTTTAGTAAATGCCCAGTTGCCCACTGCCTATTTTTTCTCTGCAACTAAGTTTGTAGGTCTATGATGTCTTGTGTTTCAAATCTGTCCAGAGAACAAAAACAAAATGCCTTTAGCTATTTCTCATGTAGAGATAAAAATGTTTTTTATAATTAATAACTGTGTAATAATTGGTTAATTATTATAGTATTAATAAAGGCCACACATAATCATTCTATCCTCGTGAGAGAAAAAAAAGGCCACACGTTTCACCTGAGCTTTACACAGTATAGAAACATGCACCACCATGACGCCCATAAAAAATAACTGATAGATGTCAATACATGCTGAATGCTTCTTTATTGTGGTATCAGCAGATTTGCACACTCACCCTAGTTTTGGGGTCCTGCACAGCACATCCCGCAGCATCTTCAGTTCTGTGGCTGCAAAGTTGAGCTTTAGGCTTCTGACGTGAGGACAGCAGTCCAGACAGTACAGCAAAGCCCAGCAGTCTGTCCTGCTCAGAGGATCCCAGGACATGTCCAACTCTAGCCAAGCTTCCATAGCTTTCTGCACAAACTCCTTCTCGTGGAGCTCATAGAGACAGTGGAGGATGAAGGGCAAATAACTGTACACACTGCTTTTACTCATATCAAGGATCCATTCTCTCAGCTGTGGTTGAACAAAGGAAGGGACAGACAGATTGAACATCTCCTGGAGCGAGCGGCTCACTTCACTATTAGAGAGACCACAGAGAAACTGAACCACAGGCAGGAAATGAGGTTCGGGACATCCATGCTTTAATGGAAAGTCCTTATCCAAATATAAGGAAAGATAGCTTTGTGTTTGAGAGTGAAATCGCTCTGTTAGCTTGTCTAGAAACTCTTTTTCATCTAGTAAGATGTAGTAAAGACCGGTGAAGAACTCCTGAAAGCTGAGATGCATGAAGCTGAACATTGTTTCCTTGCGAATCCTTCTCTTGAAGAGGAACTTGCACAAGAAAGGACTGTCTGAAACCATTTCATTCACGCTTTTCTCTTCAAACAGCACTTGTGTTTCCAGCATCCCTCTCTCTGCCAGCTGACCCAGACTCCTCAGGAGAGTTAGCACTGGCTGACCCAAACCCTGGCTGTGATGCTCCAGTAAAGTGCACACAAAGTCAACATAGATGGAGGTGGTGGTTTCCAGTCCACTTGTTAAATCTGAACCCTCACTGAAGCGCTCTCGCAGGACTGTGCAGATGATCCAGCAGATGACAGGGATGGAGCAGGCGGTGATCAGAGTTTCATTTGATCTTACATATTCATAAGCCTTCAAGAAGAGTTGCTCATTCTGGAAGAACTTCT
This sequence comes from Danio aesculapii, assembly GCF_903798145.1. Classification (NCBI taxonomy): domain Eukaryota; kingdom Metazoa; phylum Chordata; class Actinopteri; order Cypriniformes; family Danionidae; genus Danio; species Danio aesculapii. The sequence goes on from NC_079436.1 coordinate 43,640,351, forward strand.
GGAAATATTCCTCCACCTCCCTCTCAGAGAAACCCATGATTTCTGTGAAACGCTGAGGGTGCTTGAGCAAACTGTCCAGGGTTTTTGTAGCTGTAGATCTAGTTGTGACCAGCAGGAAGGACTCGGACAAGATGTGACCCATCAACAGGGCCTTCAGAGAAGCCTCATGTGGAGCTTTTTCAGAGAGATGCTTGAGTTTTGGATGATCTGAAACATCACTACAGGAAAACCTGAGCTCATCAAAACCATCAATGAGGATGAGAACCTTCTCAGGTGACTTCTGCAGGATCTGCGAGATCTGCTTTGATGTTAAATTGGAGTTGTAGCTCAAAAGCTCCGCCAAACTCTGCTCTCCAGATATGCGATTCACTTCTTTGCATTTTAAGTGAAACAGACATCCAAATTCCACTTTGCAAAGTGTTCCAGACGCCCAATCTAGCATGATCTTTTGAGCAGTGAAGGATTTGCCGTTCCCAGAGTTTCCTTGAAGAATGACCGAATTTGGACTTATTCCTTTACGATCCGCACTGAAGAGTGCATCCAGGATGGAGCTGTCCTTGTCTGCATTATTTCTGGAGACTAGGAGCTGCTGGAAACTCTCTCCGACAGAGCACATCTCTTCTTCTCGCTCTCGTCTCTCTCTGTGTCTCATGATGATCAGAGGTTGAGTGAAGAGTTCAGACAACAGCACATATTCACCAGGCAGAGAGTTATACTCGGTCACATATTCATATTCCTTCTGGATCCACGTCTTGTATTTGTCTGTGCAGAAGCCATTGTAATGCATATTAGTGAGTGTTATTTCAGCTTGTGAGCACTGTATTTTAAAGACAAAAACTCAACATATTTACTCAACGTAATCTTGTTTCAAATCACTATTGAGTATCTTTTGCATTATAAACTTGACTGGAGATTGGGGATTTGGGCTGTGATGGGCAAAAATGCCATTTTAAAAATATAACAATATTATTTAATAATATATAAATATAATAAAAATGTCCATGACACAGCTAGCTTTTTTTAGGCTCTAATAGATAATAGATCTATTAGGTTTTTATTCACAGCCAAAATTTTGTCTTTTTAGCCTAGCAGTCTATGTTTAGACGTCTATTACACATCTATTAGACATCTATTAGACAATTACAATTGTTTAGTCATAAGCCCCTTTCACACGTACAAACTTTTCTTTCACACATACAGAGGGATTGTGTTTGAACAGGCCCTTCGTTCCGGCCATTTTACGGAAAGAGAAGTTGTAACATTACCGGTAATTTGCCAGAATGCTGCTCTGTGTGAACCATAGACTGTAAAAGATATGGACGTCCAGATATCATCGCACCAACTGGGGGATACCAAAAAAGGGCAAAGAGGCAGCGTGCCTGCTAGCATTTTGCTTAGACAGACTTTTCTTAGGGAGAACACTTAATACTTCATTACCTGCGACTCGTTTGTGTTCTGACCACATGTGTTTGGTTGTATACTATATCAATAAAGTGTTTAGTCCTCTAAAAACACTGTTGTAATACATTGAGCCACTAAACATTGTTCTTATGATGCTTTTCTACAAAAAGAAAATGCACATTACTTCCAAATACTTCAAATCTAGTCTGTGTTAGTAAATGCAAGGTTATTTATAAAATCACACTGTATGACAACGTTTAATCTGCCGGAATCAGCTGAGGTGAAGTGACGGCGACGGCGACCAGCAAGACCTAGCTGTCACTCAAGTGGCCAATTATGCAGACTTAACATAACTTAATAAAAACGAAACAGATGAGTTACAAAAAAAAATCATCCCCCTCACAATTGTCATGAAGGCTAATATTAGCTATATCAACCAAAATCGTTCTTTGTACCAGGCTGTAAAGTTGGTCATTTTAACAGTGGGCTCAACAGAAATCTGCTCTATTATGGAGACAGGACTAGGGGATTTCCGATAAATTGCAGTTTTAGTTACTTTCGTATTTGCGGGAGCGGGAGCGGGAGATTGCCGCTTGGTGTGAACATAGAAGGAAAATTGCTGGAAACAGCTTGTGAGACGTCTACTCCATCCAATCAGAACATTCAGACGCATTTACGTCCATGCTGTTTATGAAAATAAAAGCCTTTGAATATTTTTCCAGACACATTTAGCAGCTAGATGTTAGTCTGATAATGTTTCTATGTTCCTTCTTAATGCCAACTGTGGAAAAAATATTGATAAAATGCTAAAATTCGTTTTGCCTTTGTGAACAGCACCTTTTGAATTTACCGGTAAAGTCGTTCTGGAATTTTCCGGATATTTACCAGTATCACTGTGTAAAAGGGGCTATAGAGTATTTATTTTGTGAGAAATTGACCTATATTTAAATCTATTCACCTCTGAAGCTCTAAAATGCTTACAATATGGTTCTGAGGAATTGTCAATGCGTTTTACATGTCTCTTCAGCTGTAAATCCCAAAATGCTCTAATAGCTTCTTGCTACCACACAAATTTTATTGTGCTTTTTTTTCCCTTTACAACAATGTTTAAAATCTTTACATATATTGTGAGAACACGCACGGAAATCTGTCAGACAGTACTCTGTGTAAGTAAAACTACTTGGAGTGGACTAAAAAAGCAACATTACAAACTAAAGCAAAATGAAAGTGTGAAAAACATGACCTCTAAAAAAAACATGACCTTAATAAAACATTAAATATCGAGTACAACCTCAGCATTAGCATTGAAGACAAATGAAACTTAAATGAACAATTTCAGATTAAATACTTACTTAAGCATTCTCCAAGACTTTCTGTCGTCAGTTTGATGCAACCTGTAAAAGTACACATTTTAGCAATCTCCAAAATAGTGCATCTGGTAAAATCACCACAATAATTGTGGTCTTACCAAGGTCTCCAAATAGATAAGGCTCATGCTTTTCCAGACAAGAATAAGAGGCAGATTTAACCTGGTCTCCTCCAGAGTGCAGTACTTCATAAAGCTCTCTCATTTTCTCCTGGTTAGTAACTGCGGCTCTGATCTTACAGTACGGCTGCCACTCGAGCATGTTGTCTGACAGCAGTTCGTCTGCTATCGGCATCACCATAATTACTTTCTGAACAAGTGTTTTCCAGTGGGCATCCACAAACCGAGCACCTGGTGGTGGAGAGATGATGAAATGATAACTGGTCAAGAAAGGAAGTTCAACATCAAACAGTACTCAGACATGTATTTCAAACGTTAATCTTATTACAAACAGATATGTGGTTCTTTTTTGCTTCAAAGAAATAGGTCATTTAGTATTAATATTTAGTATTAGCATTGTTAATTCAGAATAACAAAACATTATAAAAGATATTAATTTAAAAATCACAAAGTTTTATATGTTGTAATTAGAAACTGCGAGCTCCTAATCCTGTGATTCCAGAAGTTTCAAGTACTGAATATTTTTTTTCTTAAAGATAATAGTTATTGAGACTAAATGATACATGAATTAGATTAGAGTAATTCTAAAGTATACATCTATTAAAGGATTAAATTAATTATACAATTACTAAAAGCAATATTTTGTCATCGTGCTGCCTTCATGGAAGTTTGCTAATGTCCTAACGCCACTGTAGAAAATATCCATTAATTACAGTTTCTGTATTTTTTGATTCAGATATGTTTTCTGTTTATTTATGGATATGAATTGCATTATGGGACATCGATCTCTGCTCTGTCGACTTATAACGTTAATAATTCAACTCTGCAGCTTCACAAAGTGACCTCTGTTTCAGTAGTTTGAATCAATATAATGTACAAGAAATAAAATACGTAGAAATAACTGTAAAATAACAGGAAATATACTGAAAGACTAATACCAGGTTTTTGTATAGTAAATTAAAACAACCCAGACAATATAACACTTTAAACTATTTAAAAACTTTTCAACATCAAAAGTTGTTGGAGGAAAAAAAAAATCAAGATTCCATAACGCAATTCAAAATCATAAATAAATAAAAACAATAAAGACGATTCCCAAAATACTGAAAACTAATATATTATGTTATTAATATTAATAACAAGACAAAATATATAATAAAACAGAAAATTAATTGGTTTACAATAATATTATAATACATGATACTACAGCCTGTCATTGCATCAAACTATTGTCATCAAATAATTTGCTTAAAAATTGAGCCTGTTTAATATTCTATTTAATAAGCCTATTTCATACTTATTTGCACCAAGTCACTTTTAATTCTTTACTAAAATCTGTTTTCCATATGATAACAGTACTTACGCTCTGAGTCTTGGTCCATGATGTCTCATAAGTGTCTTTGACGTTTCCAGTTAGAGACGGTTGTCTTGAAGTTGTCTTCTAGGCAATGAGAAATAAGACAAATACAAAATTAAAGCACATAGGTTAGGAGGATGTCTTCTAACTGTTGAAGATAGCATTTGTGACACTGGCAACAGTTTATTATGGTAACAGTACATGAAGAAGTATATAGTAGCAAAAATCTATATGTTATTTTACTAATGATTGAGAGATAACATACACTAATCAAGAACTAACCTTAGCTACGACTTGTGAATTTGTGTGTGAAAATGCCCCCAAATTTTTTATCAACTAATTGCATTATTACATTATTAAACATGCTCGCGCACAGTATATTAATGTACTCTCACATGAAAAATACTATGGTAATCTTTTGTAAAGTCTAGTATTTACAGAACAGTTCTATAGTAAGGTATGTAAATATAAACAAATAGCTCAGTGCTGTTGTTTTCTACAACTATAGGGTATTTTATTTTACAATTCACCCGTTTGCTGTTGTAAAAAACTAAAGTAAACTACAGTATTTCTTAGTTTTTCAGTTCCCTTCACTGCAGTAATTATTATTAATATAGTTAATATTGTAGTTAATTTTAATGACCAAAGAGTAAATGTTATACATCATACTATTGTAAGGTGTAATATGGTTCAAAAACACTAGTATTTAAGATAAATTACTATAGTATTTTGTTTACGTGGGTTACTTTGTTACACAAAAAACGAAAAAGACTATATAAGTAGACTACCGACCAGTGTTGAAATCTAGAAAACTGGCCTGTGAATAGTCATCATAAAACTACAGATAGAGGAGGCAGATAGACGTAAACAAAACAACGACGTGACAGAAAATCTTACCTGTTTTTTCATGGACTTTGTTTGAATGCCTGAATGCGCTTCTACCTTGAAGTCGTGTTATTATTGGGCATCTCTACTTTTTAATCCCAATAACGCCTGAGAGTCCATCGACAGAGGCAGGATTGTTTTTTGTTTTGGTGGTGCTGCTTCGTTGATTTGTGCTCCGCCCATGCTTTTGCGTATTGACTCCTGGTTGACCCCTGACAATGATCTATAGAAGAGAGCGCGCTCACGGAAAAAGAGCGCGCGGTGACTACTGTACAAAGTGGACCATACATTATCGAAATACAGTACTTCCCAAAATATTCAGCATATATCATTTATGTAGCACATATCTAAATAAGTAATGAAAAATAGATGATATGGTGTATTGCGGTGTATTATCACATTTGTAAAAATTCTCAGCACACTAGCTTAAGAACATAAGAAAACAACAACATTAAACCTAACATGTAGGCTACACATGGCGTATATTAATTTATTCAAATGTAACCAATGTTAGCTCACACTTTTTTGTTAAGGTATTTTAAGGTACATTTATCACTACTAACAAACAATAAAATAATGATTTTTGCTCAATAAACTGCTAATTAGCTGCTTATTAACAGTTATTAGTTGGGTTTTATGCATTGGTAGGATTGGAAGGTTTTACATTTTTTATAAGAATAAATCATTCTTAAATGATAAATATAAAATTAGTATAAGTATAACATTTAGTCAATATACCTTAATAGGCAGGAAATAAGCCTGTTAATAAGAAAGGGATAGTTCACCCAACACTGAAAATTCTCATCATTTACAAAGCTTTTGAGTCTTTTTTTCTGTTGAACAGAATATAAGTTATTTTGAAAAAAGCTGAAAACCTGTAACCATTGACTTACAAAGTATTTGTTTTTCCTACTACGGAAGAAAATGGTAACATGTTTTAAACGTTTTTCAAAATAAGGTATTGAGAGCGAGTAAAATGCTTTTACCCAAAGCTAATTTTTGTAGTTTATTTATTAGATATGTGGTGTTGAGAGGTGCCCCCTGCCATCTCCCCATGCATGATGCCGCCCTGGGTGATCGCCTATATTGCCCATGCTTAACACACTCTTTCATCACACTTTCTTACAATCACTCCATATCTAGTAACGATCCGCCCCATATGTGGATTTGCGAGGTGCATAGGGACCCGCAAGTTATATAGGGCCCCCAGCCCCCACCAGTGGAAACCCTCCTCTCTCTAAATGCACCAGACACTTTCTCAAAACAATGTCTACTCTTGAACGCATCACAAATCATGTTGCACAACTTACTTTTTCAACCTTAAATACCTCTTTTGCTAAATATCTTGGACAATATTGTTTATGGTAACTAACTTAACCAACATAATTTTGTGCAAATGGCCAATTTGCCATTGAGTTTGTCTACACTTGCAACATCACAAATAAAAATGTTGTCCTTTGAAAGTCTGCAAAGACCACATGACTGTAGGGAAGGGGTATTACATTTCTTTAATATACTGCTCTCTGAGAGCCACCAAACTAATTTTGTTGAATAACTACAATGATGCTTATGTCTAAAGCTACACACACACTGTGGCCACTGTTAGTCTGCATCATAAACCATTTCATGATCTCTAATTCAAAGGGGCGACCTTAAAAATAAATTGCTTATGTAAATTAAAAAAAAAAAAAAAATATATATATATATATATATATATATATATATATATATATATATATATATATATATATATATATGTATATATTAATAATTAAAGGAACATTTATCTTCATAATGTAAACTTTAATGCAATAAATTCAAAAATAAAAAACAAGGTCACAAAATACAGTGATCAGCATATATAACTACACCCCTCACAGATCTATCTTTTTTTTTTTTTTAAATAGGAAGCTATACAATATTATATTAGTGCATATACATTAGATTAGTTAGTACTGAAGCCAAATCTGGAGCGAATTTAACAAAATAACTTATGATAACAATCCAAAAACTAGTACACCCAAATTTATATGTTAGAGAAAAATATTAAATACATATTTTACAGAGGAAAATTGTTAAATTTAGTTGAAATTTTGTAGGCTGTAATTTGTTTTGCAATATTTTTATTATTATATTACAATTTCTAAATATGTTTGGTGACTAAAATATTATTTTAATAAAGATATGTTTAATAAATCTGTTTAGTTTAAATGCACCAAAATACATTGCCTATATTCACTGAGAATAAAAAAATATTAATTTTCAAAATGGGGTTTACTCAATTATGCTGAGCACTGTATCTACAGTTAATTAGCCATTTTTGTGTTAAGATTGTAATATAAATAAATAAAAATAAATAAATAAATTCACAATTAAACTAATCTGGTCACATTTTTCATACGAATTGAATAATTGCTGTTTGTGAATTGGCGGCAGTTAGTTTTTACTGGGAAATGTTATTTTACTTGAAGGCCTCTCTTAACAAGCTCACAGCACTTGTCTATCTGACAGGTGTTTCAGCCAAAAAGCAGGGTCACGGAGAGAGCTGCGTTACATTGTTTGTCTTATTTCCAATTTTTTTGCACACCTTACCTAGTTCTACCTCAGCACTACACTGATTGCTGGCAGACAGGTGGTTTCTTGAAGCGCTCACATCTCGCACATGTGCAGTACAGATAGAGTGTTCCATTATTCATAGGATTTTCAAAACACATTTTACAACACATTCACTGGCCACTTTATCAGGTACACTTTACTAGTACCTGGTTGTACCCTCTTTTTGCCTTCAGAAACGCCTTAATCCTTCATGGCAAAGATTCAACAAGGTACTGAAAGTATTCTTTAGAAAATATTCTGAAAGATTTTGGTCCATATTGACATGATAGCATCACGCAGTCGCTGCAGATTTGTCGGCTGCACATCCATGATGCGAATCTCCCGTTCCACCACATCCCAAAGGTGCTTTATAGGATTGAGCTCTGGTGACTGTGGAGGGCATTTGAGTACAGTGAACTCATTGTCATGTTCAAGAAACCAGTCTGAGATTATTCACGCTTTATGACATGGTGTGTAATCCAGCTGAAAAGAGCCAAGATGGTTACACTGTGCTGTGGTCATAAAGGGATGGACATGGTCAGCAGCAATACTGGTTGTGGCGTTGACACAATGCTCAATTGGTACTAATGGGCCCAAAGTGTGCCAAGAAAATATGGCCAGCGGAGAAATTAAAATGGTCATGCCCAACTGAGTCTGGTTTCTCTCAAGGTTTTTTTCCCTCTCCGCTGTCGCCACTGGCTTGCATGTTTTGGGATCTGTAGAGCTGCGCATCGTTGGATTTGCTCTTCAGTGTTTGGACTCTCAGTGATTTTTAAACCACACTGAACTGAGCTGAATTGAACTGAACTTAAACTCTGAAACTGAACTACACTGTTTCAATTTACTATGACCTTTTATGTAAAGCTGCTTTGACACAATCTACATTGTAAAAGCGCTATACAAATAAAGGTGAATTGAATTGAATTGTTAATGCCAAATTCGGACCCTACCGTCCGAATGTCACAACAGAAATCGAGACTCATCAGACCAGGCAACGTTTTGCCAGTCTTCTATTGTCCAATTTTGGTTAGCCTGTGCAAATTGTAGCCTCAGTTTCCTTTTCTTAGCTTACAGGAGTGTCACCAATTGTGGTCTTCTGCTGCTGTAGCCCATCTGCCTCAAGGTTCGATGTGTTGTGCGTTCAGAAATGCTCTTCTACATACTTAGGTTGTAACTTGAGTTGAGTTACTGTTGCCTTTATCAACTTGAACCAGTCTGGCCGTTCTCCTCTGACCTCTGGCATCAACAAGGCATTTGCACCCACAGACCTGCCGCTCACTGGATAACTTCCCCTTTTAGACCGTTCTCTGTAAACCCTAGAGAAGGTTGTGCGTGAAAATCCCATTAGATCAGCAGTTTCTGAAATACTCCGATCAGCCCGTCTGGCACCAACAACCATGCCACGTTCAGTCATTTAAAATCACCTTTCTTCCCCATTCTGATGCTTGGTTTAACCTGCAGCAAATCATCTTGCTCATGTCTACATGTCTAAATGCAATGAGTTGCTGCCATGTGATTGGCTGTTTAGAAATTTGCGTTAATGAGCAGTTAGACAGGTGTACCTAATAAAGTGGCCAGTGAGTGTATGATAGAACATTTATAAAAGAGCTATATGTTTTATACAGGTTTCTTGGCATTAGTCAGGGCCCCCTAATTCCTGCACCCCTGCTAACTCACATAAAAATCTACCCGGGGTTTTAATACAAACTCTACTTAAAAATTATCCAGTTCACAATGTCTCAATGCATTACACATTCAGACAGTATGAGGTGTCCTGTGTGATCTGGATGGCCTCTGGCAGGATGCCCTGTGATGTGGCCACCATCCTTACACTGTTGCTACCTGTAAGTTTCTTCTCATACTGCAACAATTGCCTCCAAAACCCAGCATTTGGCCGAATAAAGGGTCGTGCTGCCAAAACCCTGTGATAAGCCTGAAGCAGCGAGAGTTCCTCAAACCTCATGAGATACGCCATGATCAGAGATGGAGACCTGCTTCTCCCGGCGGAGCAAAACACCAGTGAGCTCCCGGTGTGATTCTGCTGGATTTGCTCTGCTACGCTGTCAAAGTGTTGGTCCAGAGGGGCGTGAGGACGGTCCTCCACCTGCACACAAACGCAGGACACCCCTTGATACTCAGGACAGGGATATTCAGCGCAGGCGTTCACCAGCAGAGTGACGCCCCTGTGCTCCAGTGCTGACTGATTAATGGCCTGCAGGCCACTCAGGTACAGAGTGGGAGAGATCTGAGAAATCATTACAGCCACTGTAAGAGATCACAAAAATGGATAGAGGGATTAAAAATGACCATTTCTGGAGATAATCTTAAATGCATACATGCATACTTCTCAAACAAACTTTTTTGGAAATAATATTGTGCTCTTTATGTTTTTTCAGATTAAAGATTTTATGTTTAATTTTTAATGCAAAAAGCAAACACTATTTCAGTACAAATTGTTACATATCGTTATCTTTGTTGTTGATTTTTTTAAAAAGAGGACAAAAAAATAAAGTATAATAAATAATAATAATAATAATAATAAGAGGAAAAGAAGAAAGGAAACAAGAGTAATTAAAGTGTACTGAAAATTACAACCAACTGAATGCAGTCATTCAACATTCATTCCTTCATTCATTTTCTTTTCGGCTTAGCTCTTTTATTCATCTGGGGTCGCCACAGCAGAATGAACCACCAACTTATCCAGCATCTGTTTTACGCAGCGGATGCCCTTCAAGCAGCAACCCAACACTGGGAAACACCCATACACTCTTGCATTCACATACATACACTATGGCCAATTTAGTTTATTAAATTCACATATAGCGCATGTCTTTGGACTGTGGGGGAAACCGGAGCACCTGGAGGAAACCCACGCGAACACGGGGAGAACATGCAAACTCCACACAGAAATGCCAACTGACACAGCCAGGGCTCGAACCAGCGACCTGGTAGTAATGAAAATACTTCATGCAGTTTTATACTATATATGACAGCAGAAAATATAAGCTCCTGACTGTAGTTCACCTCAGAGCTCCGAGGACTGGAGACGATGCTTCCACTCTTTCCTTCGGCTTTGCTGAATGTTTGTCTGCTGTCAAACCATAGACTGTTAAACACAAGCGGCTTTACTTCACTGCATTATAAACAGAAGACAAGACTCGCGGCGGTATAAGTCAAACAAAAACACGCTTTAGTCATGCTGTTTCTCTAGAAAGCTTAAAGAGCCCCATATTATACATTAAATAGGGGCATATTTTGGTGTCAAGGGTCTCCAACAACAGTCTAATATGCATACAAGGTCAAAAACACTTTTATTTTCTTATAATATGTATTTATTTTTACCTAATTATCCCAGCAACTCCCATATGAATCGTTTAGTGATTCATTAGTTCCTCTCTCTCTCTCTCTCTCTCTCTCTCTCTCTCTCTCTCTCTCTCTCTCTCTCTCTCTCTCACACACACAAACACACACACGCACGCACGCACCATAGACTGTAAGGCACGCACGCACGCGCACTACCCTCATACACAACACCAAAATAAAAGTCCTTAACAAAAAAGTTAAAAAACAGAACACAGAGCGCATATTAAAGAAACATATTACCATAAGTTACTAATACCATAATACACAGTACCCGGTTCTCACCAGTGTTAAGCTGGATTCATTCTTTCGCCTAGAGCCGCATCGCCAACCTCCGCTGACTGCGTGCGCACCTCGCGGGATGGACGAGGCTTTTATACTTGATGCGTTCGCCGTTGTAATATTCTTTAAAACAACAGAGGGCTGTCAAAGGGAACTGACAGTAAAGTCAGACGGATAAAAAGAGAAGTAGGACGTTTCCGGAAACACGTCATATCATTAATATCGCTCATCGTTTTTATAAATTATTTTACTGATTCTAGGGGTTTTTATAACCATTCAAGATTTTTTAAATCAAACTTTGATGCATCGCTTGCTTTTGTTCATATCTCGGACAGTTTTACCTTTTAAAGTTTATTAGAATATTAAAGACAACCGACCATGGGTTGTCTACAAATATATATTTTAATTTGGCAAGAATAAAGCAAAAAAATATATAGATTTTTTTTTTAGATTTAGCCCACTCCACAATTCCCACATTACCGTCTGGTTAGTTTCTGTCCTATACTTATGCTAAAAGGCAATAATGATCCAACATTCCTGAACATGATCACCAATAAAGCCTAGAAAAACAAGGCATAAGCATGTAGCATTACAGTACATTTATTTTTACTTATTCTATGTGTAATATTTTTGCTGTATATACATTTCTAACTTTGTCATTGCCAGCCAACCTGCATATGAGATGATGGAGACTGACCCAGACTGAGCACCATCTCTACGTCTGGGCCACACAGACAGACACTGCGCACTCTGCAAGACAAACTAAGAGGAGGAAATAAAACCAACACTGCAGTCAGCTGAAAATGTGGACGAACAACATGCAGAGAAGTAGAACACGTGAGGTTGAAGATGGTGAGAGACACTGATGAGGAGACGCACAACACTAAGGAGGTAGCCGAGACAAACTGAGTGTAAATTGTGTTTGAACAGATGTGTAGAAGTAAACCGCCTGTTACAGGAGACAGCTGCTGTGTGAACTTGAAGAATACAGGATGTCTGATGGATTTTGTGACAAGAATGATGCTCAAGTGCCAAACAGTAAAAAAACACAAAATCTTAATAACAAGCACTGACCCATCAACATGATACTCCCTTGTGAAGGTGAAGATGTCACATTACAGCAGAGGATTGTAACTGTCTGTTGTGCTCAACAAACCAATGTCCAACTGTATTGTAGAAGAGCTGTAGTTGTCAATAAGAGTTAAAAGCCCAGGTCTATAAATGCATTCTGTGCTTTATTGATACACTCTTTGCAAATTCCTTCACATTTTTCTAGCTTTGTTTCTTTCACTGTTTGTATGAACTCTAAGAAAAGTCAAGATTAAAAAAAGTCATAAAGTATTCATAAGACCATTCATTTGAACGTTACCAAAATCATCAAATTAAATAAATAAATTAAGCCTCTATCAAACCAATTAGTATAAAATAGTGATTCACTGTTTTGTCATTTAATATTCCGTTTCTCTAGGAACTGTGTCACAATATGAAAAAAATTACAGCTGCAGCTTCCGGTTCATGGGGACTTTAAAAACACGTTGAATTAGATGTAATTTATATACATGTGTTTTGATTTATTTATATACACTTTACATTAGGAGAAACACACAACGTATACATGTTCATATGCAATATGTATAATGGTGTTTTTTTCTTTCTTCTTTTTTTGACATTATTTACGAGTAAAGCAAATCAAATCATGGCTAGATTGAGGCTTGTGAACTTTACCAATGGGCTTGAAATGCTACTCTGCTGAAGTACATGTGAATAAAGAAATCTTTTAACGACAACAAAGATATTTTTCTATTCATTTTTTGCTTCAGTATTTTTGGTTTATTTATGATTGCAAGACGGTCATGAAATACAGCATTAAGAGCCACCATATGAGAGAAAATTATTGTAGCCTTTGGCCCTTTGTTAACATATAAGAAATACATTCATTCATTTTTAACCGCTTTTTCGGGGCTGGGTGACGGGGGCAGCAGTCTTAGGAGAGAACCCCAAACTTCCCTCTACCTAGACACTTCCTTCAGCTCCTCCAGGCGGATCCCGAGGCGTTCCCAGGCCAGCCGAGAGACATAGTCCCTCCAGCGTGTCCTTGGTCTTTCCTGAGGCCTCGTCCCAGTGGGACATGCCTGGAACACCTCCCTAGGTTGACGTCCAGGAGGCATCCGAAACAGATGCCCGAGCCACCTCCGCTGACTTCTCTTGATGTGGAGGAGCAACAGCTCTACTCCGAGCTCCTCCAGGTGACAGAGCTCCTCACCCCATGTATAAGAGTGCGCCCTGCCACTCTTGAAAGGAAACTCATTTCGGCCGCTTTTATCCGAGATCTTGTCCGTTCGGTCATGACCCAAAGCTCATGACCATAGTTGAGAGTAAGAACGTAGATTGACCGGTAAATCGAGAGCTTTGATGGAGATTGAGAAACAGTGGTTTAAGCGATATATTGTTGACAGACAGCAACCGCGCAACAGGAGGTTAATGAACCCAACAGTGAGACACTTCTCCTTCAGAGTTGATTACAAAAAGTAAATTACAATTCTGGGTGACGCAGTGGCGCTGTAGGTAGTGCTGTCGCTTCACAGCAAGAAGGCCTCTGGTTTGAGCCTCGGCTGTAGACAATAAACATCAAAAACGTCAGTAAAGAATCCTTATTATAATCTAAGGCAAACTTCTGGCAACCACTGGCTAGGATCAACAATAACCAAGCAAAAAAAAGGAAATGGGTCCACTTAATTAAACACATGTAAACAAGACACATTGCAACTCAATAAGTCTGTTGTGTGGCTTAGGGGAGAATGGCGAAGGGTTGCAACACTTCCCTTCAGTTTCTCAGAGACATTTATATATAGGCTTTAATATATTCAACCCACATCTCTCAGATAGTTACCCATATTGCTGTAACATATATAAAATAATATTTGTAGAATTTAAACTTGATTAAACAAAGTCAAACGCTGAAACTGACCACTAGGGGGTGATTGCAACATCCCACGGGGACCGTTGAAACAATCATTCATTCATTTTCCTTCTGCTTAGTCCCTTATTTATCAGGGGTCACCACAGCAGAATGAACCGCCAACTATTCCAGCAAATGTTTTATGCTGCGGATGCCCTTCCAGCCACAACTCAGTACAGGGAAACACCCATACACTCATTCACACACACTCAAAAAACTTCAGCCAATTTAGCTCACCCAATTCACCTATATCGTACGTCTTTGTACTGTGGGGGAAACCGGAGCACCCAGAGGAAACCCACGCCAACACAGGGAGAACATGCAAACTAAACAGAGGAATACCAACTGGACCAGCGACCTTCTTGCTGTAGGGCGACAGTGCTAACCATTGAGCCACTGTGCCGCCCTGCAACAATCTTTAAAATATAATAATAAAAAGTATTCTAAAACGTCATATTAAAAATACTTTTATTTTAATTTATAAACAGACTGAATGTGTACTTGTTCAATTCTTACATTTGCTAAACTGGCCGTATAAAGAGAGACTAGTAAAAGAGCAAGTAACAACCACGTTTTGGTCATTTATTAGGCCTACGAATGATTTATTACAAACAATTTTATAGAAAATCCAGACTGAATATTTACTGAACTACTTCTGTGAATTCCTGATGTGAACTGTGTGTGTTTGTTGTGTGTGTGCAACTTCTCTCTCTTTTCTTTTGTCACAGACCTCACTGTCCTGCCTACTGTCCATCCTTCACTATAATTTGCTGTTGAGTGTTGAACAGATAGAGGGACACCCATCAGGCCTGTATTTCCTCTCTTATGGTATACTGTAAAAAATACAGAAGGAAAGAATGAACTTTAAAAAGGAGGGATGCCCGAGGATTGAAATGAAATTATAAAGAAACTGCAATGAAATTACAACTGATATAAAAACCTTTTACATTAATGTTGTGATACCACCTGTAGGACACACTCTTCCTGTTTTAATGCACCAGATTAGAACTACTTATGTGTTCCATGTTTGTTTATATAGCACCTCTTCTCATTTATAGCACTTAATTTTCACATTGACTTTAATATCTCTTGTTCAAATACATTATGAACAGCAGATATGTTAATTATTATCTTTGCTCTCTATTTCTACCTGGGGATGCCCATCCTAAGATTGTGCAGCACCACTTGATCGGATCCAAGACCTGTGAAGAGATAATGTCAACCATCGAAGGACAACACATACACTTAATACACTTGATTGAACATGTACACATAGACAATAATTAATAATAATTCCTTACATTTATATAGCACTTTTCTGGTCACTCAAAGCACTTTACACATAGGGGGGAATCTCCTCATCCACCACCACTGTGCAGCATCCACCTGGATGATGCGACGGCAGCCATTTTGCGCCAGATCGCACACCAGCTGATTGGTGGAGAGGAGACAGAGTGATTAAGCCAATAGACCTTTTTCACAGCGGAATTGAATACAGGAAGCGCCCTCCGAAGCAATGTTTCGCTTTTTCCGGTTTCGCTAGCAGTCGCAGAAACATGACAGCCTCAGGACATTGGATGACATTTTCACTGTCAACTTTGCCGTAATTTGGACAAGAACACGTTGTTCGCTTGGTTAATGTGTAAAACTGACGTAGCCTAAATAAATCAGCATTTAAAAGGAATTTGTGCAGAAAATGTGTCTTGCACGAAGCGTTTGCAACGTTAGGTTACAGTAAGGTGCGCAGCCAACAGCATAAGATCTGCTAACTCAAGCCATTCGTTAGTAAAAATAACTATTTAACATCCAGCAGGATTAGTTTTATGTTAGTAGTTGTCTGTAAGCTGTGCTAACACCCTCCTTCCTTTGTATTCAGGGTCAGATACAGGCGAGGTGCTATCGGTAAATGCGAAAGAACGAGGAGCCCCGTAATGACAGGTTGCTTAATGCTCGTAAGGTTTACTCAAGTCTGGAAACATAATTTAGCTCCAACTCGCTGGAAAAAATAAAGATGATTGTTGTTGTGTTTGAATACGATTCTATTAAAGCACTTCAGTTTTCCACTAATTACTACATTTTAAAGCAAATATCTTCAAAACAGTCCGTCTGTAGCGTATAGGGTGTTTCTGAATCTTCAGGTTAAAGTTAGTTCATGTTCCAGTTCATTACATTCATGTGCTTTAAATGTTTTTATTATTTATTTAAAGAACAGCAAATAACATTTTACAACACAAAAATACACATGCCAGGGGGTAATTATAAATAAAATACAAATATACAAAATGTACATATGTAATAATTAAATAAATGCATTATAGAGTTCACAATTTTTTAAAGTGGGTAGGCTTCCTTGTTCAAAGAGTCTCTGATGCTGGTAATATACAAGCATATTTCAGTGATCAATACCTTAAAATTTGGTTGCTTATTAGTAAATTTACATTTATGAATGTACAATTTTGTTAACAATAAAAGTTAATTAAATAAAACCAATTTTCCTCTTGATAAGGATAGACATGTAAAGCCAAAAAGTACATTTTCCCACAACGATGAAAGAGGTTTTGATCACTGAAAATTGTTAATAATCTTTTGCACCTCTTCCTTTTGACTGAGTATGTACAATGCCAAAATAAGTGTAAAACCGTCTCCTCGTATTCATTACAAAAATACAATTTACATCAATTCCAAAATACAAAATCAAAATACATCAATAATGTTTTGCTGGATAAAATCTGTGGAGAAGTTTATAGGATATTTCTTTAATTTTGTTTCTAACCTGATATTTCTGTGGTAACAGCCACACTTTTTTTCAGCAAATCAAGTCACCCTTTAATCAAGACATCGAATAAAATTGTATATATGGAACAGTAGTGATTTATTTTTGGAAAAGAGTTTGAAAAGCTCTATTATTGCTCTTGGTGTTTACTGTAAAACAAGTTTTGCCAACATAAGATTTAGTAAAATCAAAAAACGATGGTCTTGATTAATACCACTAAATAACATATGGGTCTCTGAAAAAATTGAACCAATAACAGTTTTAACTTGCAGGGTTATTGAGATACTGTAATGAGAAAGGAATTCATTGTAAGAAAAGTATACCATCTTTATTATAAAACTGACTAACCAAATTAATTTTGTTGTAAAAAAATAGCATTTGTATTAGTATTAGTCTATTATTCCAATGTGGGGGGAAATTATGCTTATATATTAATGACCTTGATAGGAGCACTTGTTTGTGGAAGGCAAATAACTTAACTGGAATTTTGTCTATATTATAATTTCACATCATAATAAAATTAAGACCACCAATATTTAATAAGACATAATGATCTCCGCTTTGAAGTGCATACTGCACATGAGCGTACTCTGGCATATCACTTGAAACGAAGGACATTCATTCCGTCTAATTAATTTCACCCATGATTTCCTCTGTCCTTTGTCTTTTCGTGGAAATTGAGGTAAGGATATCGTTTTTTTTAAGCTGGAGCAGCCGGGAACGCTGCAATAACAGCGACGAGAAGACTCTGCTATTCTATCATACTCCATTGCATTGGAACCGGATGTTGTGATACGCCATTTCGCTTACCGGAACCAGGAAGTGTGAAAAAGGCCTATTATTATATGAGGAGAGTTAGGAGGCCATGATGGACAGAGGCCAGTGGGCAGATTGTGAGGTTTTGACGGTTACGGAGATCATGCTACAATTTTTACTTGATCATCAGCTGGCTTCGGTTACTCATACTCATTTTATTACTTATAATGTCCAAGACACTGAAATTAATATTAAATTTGAACCACTGAATTTATGGAGGCGAATATTTGAACTGAATAAAATGAACTGAAAATTGTCTTTTGGTGTCTCATAGGTTGCTAGGCGACCATCAACCGTTTTCTCAGAGGATGACAAGCTGACAAAACATTGCTGTCACTCTGAAACAAGTTTTATTCATAGAGAAAATTACAGAGCACTGCAGAGTTAGAGTATTCTGTGTTTGTCTGAGAAAATTAAGTCTTACCGAAATGTGAATATGTCGTACAAACTGAAGCTGATCGGCCAATTCTTGTCACGTGACCTGCGGTGATTCATTGGTTCACTGGCACGAGCGCGAATCCACACACCTTGGCAGTTTGCGGGTCCTTCACTGTCCTTTCCCCTTAGCAAAGAAACTTTCCAAAGATGTCTGTTTCTTACTCATTTTGCTGCTTGTGGGTTAAATTTTGGGTGCTCAAGTGACAGAGATGTAACGTTAACGGTAAGAATACGGTCATTTTTTAAAAATAAAAGACTTTTCAAAATAAAAAATCGTTCAGACTCAGATAATAAATAAAACGGAAATAATTAATGATTCTTGTGCGGCCCGGTACCAATTGATCCACGGACCGGTGGTTGAGGACCACTGAGCTAAGGGATAAAATGAACTAAGGCAACATGATCTCAATGGTATCTGGATGCAGCCTTTATGATGCAAGCTGAGATTGCATCTCTCAGCGATGCAACGTCAGACACAATGCATTCAAATGGAGCGAGTGACGTCACTGTGAGGGGTAGGGTTAGGGGTGGGGTTAGGTGAGCCCATTAAAAACCACTGGATGCAGCTCAGATTGCACTGCACCGAGTCATAAAATATGACACCCCCCCCCCCCCCCCCTGTTAGGAACCGCTGCTTTACAGTAAGTCTAACGTAACTTTTTTTTTAAATGAATGTTTAGTTTGCCCCTTTTTATGAAAACGACAGAAATAATATAGAGCAATAAAATATTGGTGCTGGCTTTCATTAAGCAATATATCTGATGCAAAAATAAAGTAAGGATGCTGCCTTCCGTCACTCAGAAGACCACAATATTTTGGATATTAGAAGAATGGATTTTATAGATATTCTATCATTAGGTATTTATGGTCAGTTAAAGTTCTAAAGAAACGTTTTAAAGGTAAACCCCTATTTAAAGTATTAATTATAAAGCACTAATTTAGGAAGTATTGCAAATGTTCTTTGTTCTGCTGATTTTTTCAGCCTGTTTGAACTTTAAAGTTCTTAAAATGTCAGTACTTGATTTTGTATAGCCTACTTGCATATTAATTAGCAAGTTAATAATAATAATGATAATAATTATAACAACAATATATATATATATATATATATATATATATATATATATATATATATATATATATATATATATATATATATATATATACACACTTTTGAGAAGTAAAAAAACATTTATTCGATGTTGATTTAACTTAGGTCTGCTATCTGGGGCATATCTCGGATAATATTAAAGTCTTCATTCATACTTATCTTCCTAAAATTTTGACTGGAAAACTGAAAAAATATAATATTTTTGCTTCAGTCTCGAGTTTTTATTTTATTATTGTGAAAATGCCAACTCAGAAAAGGTCTTTTTCATGTTTTATGAACTATATTATCACCCCTCGTTGGTTTAATTAGGACTCCTCTGCTGTAATGAATGTGTAAGCGCGCTTCTGATTTTAAAGCAAAACATATTCGCGGCTGGGAGGCGTTGCTATGCGACCTTAGAACGCGTTCTAAAAAGTTCTGTTCTGTTCTGATTTTTCATTTCTGCATTCAGTGTTCGACAACTTTCAGTGCAAACGCAAGCAATTCACAGCTGATCATATCAGACTATCTGACATTTCATTTTCAGCAGTATATTGTTCAGTTTTTCACCGTCGAGCCATGGCCCAAAACAGTCTCGATCACGCGATGTGTTTCCGGAACGCTAAAGACCAGAGTCTGTATTTTGCCGCGTGCAAATACGCTCGAGAGTCGTCTGTCTTGAGCATGGAGACCAAACAAGCTCTGTATGATCAAGAGCTCTCAAGATGGCGACAGGCACAGCCAATTCCTCCAGTGGTGAGTATCCTATCTGTACATATATTGTTCATGTATTGTTCTTGTACCGGATATTCTAACATGCGTGAAAAGGGGCAGTTCACCCCAAAAAACGAAAATTACCTCACTATTTACTCTCCCTCGTGTGGTTTATATATTGGCTTCTTTCTTTGTGTTATAAAATAAAATATTTTGGAAATGATAGTTGATGGTACACTTTGACTTCCATATTTGTTGGTAAGGTATGTTTCGATGCTGGTTCTTGCTTGTCAGACCAGTAAAAATGGAAGAAAATGTGTACAGTCATCTTCAAAATAACATTTTGTGTTCAACAGAAGAAAAGAAAGTCATATAGATTTTGAACAAGTGAAGGGAAAGTAAATGATGAGAGAAATACATTTTTGGGCAAACTATCCAATAATGTGGCTTAACCCGTTAGAATGGGTTATAAATTCAGTATACAGTTTATTGACCTTTCTAGCGCATATAGAAACATCTATATTCTACATGCAGTCAAGAACCCAGAATATGAACACAACACGTAAAATACCATGTTATGTGTTTTCCTCCTGTAGTAAACTATTACAAAGAAATGCTTAATATATTTGGAGGGGGATAAATGTGACCCAGAATAACAAAACAGATTTTTTTATCAACTGGTGAAATAAACTTCCAACTATTGTATATTTTGTTAGGATAGGATCATATTTGGCTAGGATATGGCTATTTAAAAAAATCTTAGAGTTCAAAAATATTGAGAAAATTGCCTAATTGGTGAATCTGTTTAGCTGAACAGAAAATATTTGTACAATTTGTTCTTGATTTTCTCAAATATGAAGCCACTTTATATTTTTAAGTCACGTTTTGTTTATATTTAGTTTTAATTGAATGTGTACTGTATATTCAGCAATGTTAAGCATTTTATTTTTGACATTTTTATTCTTAAACCTGCATTTATTTGCCAACTATAATATTAAATTGTTTTTCTCTTCTTTTTTAACACCAACAGGAGCGAGGGATTTCAGAAGTCCTCACAAAATCAAAGAAGACACTGCAAATGCAAGGTGAGCTGGTCAAAGAATCTCAACTGAATTCAAAACTCATTTGTAAGAACCACATTAAATGTTTAAAACAATCATATGATCCTTTGCAGCAACAAGTCGGATTCCAGAACTTGGGGTGAATGAGAAAGAATGGATCTTCGACCCCCTGTTTTATAGATTCAACGACTGCAGAGTGAGGATTGTCTCCGCCATAACAGGCAGGCCTGAGCAGCCTCTAAAAGGCAACTATGTAAGTAAATGTTGAGTGTTTTGATTTTTTTTTTTATAATCCAAATTTCTGTATTATGAAATATCATTGGGCTTCTACTGTATGTTTATGACAAATAATAGTTTTTCTTTGTATGTAGTGTCTGTACTTCTCTAACTTTTCTCTGTTTTATTTTAGGGTTATTTTCATAGGAAAGCTGCTCAAAAGCCTGTCCGCCTGCCACCCTTACACCAGAAAGAGTAAGAACTTTGATGTCATTGTTAACGTGTCTCTATTATGCTAATTAAAAGGTTTTCATTCTGGAGTTTTTGGTACTATGTTAATGAGAATCTACTTTAATTTCTCATATTTATTTAAAATCACTTCATTTTTCTCTCTAAAATCCTGCTTTCTGATAGATCGGTCATCTGTAATGATCTCTGTTATTGTAATCTCTTTCAGAAAAGACAAGGCTAGAAGGACACTTCGGCAGTCGAGACCCTGTACTCTCCATCCGAGAAGTCAGGTGACTCCTGTAGAATTGCCCAAGCTCCAGCCAGTACCACCACCGAAAAGGCAGGATCAGAAATCAGTGGGAGCAAGTGGTAAAATCTCCAGCCAACCACAGCTCCAGCAAACGTAAGTACTTTTACAGCACTACATTCATGTATGTCATATTGCACTATAGTATATGTGAATGTTCTGTTTCACTTTTATCATGGCTTCTTTATACTTTCTTTACATTATGTAACAATTTTGAGAGTGAAAAGTTAAGTAGAAATGTACATGTACAGGAAATATCAATTACAATAATGGCTTTAGACCCTTAAATGTTTAAACCACACTTTTATGGCCATGAAATAGTCCATTTCTATTTTGTAGAGCTCTTATTGCCAGACACTGATTTCAAGACAATTGATGCTTTTCTGTTTCCTAAAAGTGCAGATGCCGCTTGTTATAGTGTGATTTATAATCATCTCTTTTACTGTAATCTCTTTCAGAAAAGACAAGGCGAGTAGGACATTTCGACAGTTGAGACCCTGTTCTCTTAACCCGAGACTTCAGGCGACTCCTGGAGAAGTGTCCAAACTCCAGCCAACACCGCCGCCGCTCGGAAGGCAGCAGAAAACAATGGGTGCAAGTGAAGTAACATCTGCAGCCTCCTGCCTACTGCAGCTCCAGCAAACGTAAGTACTTTTAAATCACTACATTCCTGTGTATTGTGTGGCACTATTGTATATTTGAATGTTGTTTGGTTTTTGACTTGTTAAATGTTGAAGCAATCCGCTTGTTAAGTCATGACGTATGGAATACTGGTTCCTGGTCCAAGTCGCTACTCATTTAAATTGAGAAAATATTTTTTTATGACCACTTTTTAGTCATATCACACATTAAAGTGAATTTTGTATGAAATCATGGTGTACACAACCGTCTCTGGACATGCTGCATCACAGACACCAAGATCTGAACAATTTATAAAAAATGTGTCACTTTCTGGCCATCGGATATTAGGCATAGATGTATATATTGTGATCGTGATTTTCCACAGTATTACATCACTTGGTAAACATTTATTTTACCATTTGTTGAGTCTCCTCATACAGTTTGATACAGCATTTGGACCAGGAAGCCGCTTCGCGTGACATCACACTTAACAAGCGGATACTTTTCTGGCCATTAAATAGTCCAGTTTCATTTAATATAGCTCTCATCGCCACACACAGATTTCAATCGATGTTTTTCTGTTTCTGCACATCCTAAAAGTGAAGATGCTGCTTGTCATGTTATGATTTAATATCATCATGTTACTGGAATCTCTTTCAGAAAAGACGAGTATAGGACATTTCAAAGGTCGAAGCCCTGTTCTCTCAGTCTGAGAGGTCAGACGGTTCCTGGAGAATTGTCCAAACTCCAGCCAATACCACCAATAAAAAGGCAGGCAGAAGGCACTGTGAGAGAGGCACTGGGAGCGAGTGCAAACATCTCTACAGCCTTTGACCAACTGCCGCTCCAGCAAACGTAAGTATTTTTACATCACTACATTCATGTATTACATATCTCACTCTTGCTTATTGAAATGTTCTATGTTTCTTATTAATTCTTATTGTATTATTTGTTCATACTATATGATGGGATCGAGAGTGTTCATCTTGGTTACTCAAATCTCTTTCAGAAAAGAAAAGGATTGGATATTTCGACAGTTGAGACCCTTGACTTTCCCTCCGAGAGGTCAGGCGACTCCTGAAGATTTGACCAAACTCCAGCCAGTACCACCACCACCTAGAAGGCAACAGCAGGAACCAAAAACAACGGGAGCGAGTGCAAACATCGCTAAAGTCTCCAGCCAACCACCGCTCCAGCAAACGTAAGTACTTTAACATCACTGTACATTACATCACTACATCCCTGCATTACATATCATACTTTTGTATAGTTGAGTGTTTGTATTAATTAACAATATTGAGAGTGAAATCTAAATAGAACTTTAGTTGTTCAGGAAATATGCATATAATAATAATAATAATGGCTTTGAACTTTTTTTTTTTGTGGCCATTAAATAGTTCAGTTTCAGTTATTATAGCTCTGATTGCCAAACACTGATTTCAGTATAATGTAATACTGTGCATAATTGCTGTTTTATCTGTTTCTGCACATACTAAAATTGCAGATGCTGCTTCTCATAATGTTCTTTATAACCATCTTTGTTTCTGTTTTCTCTTTCAGGAGAATCTCTCTTAAAGAAAAAATAGAGGCCGAACCAAAGGCCCAGAGAGAGGAAAACAAGAGAAGAGCAGAGAAAATAATTGAGGACATCTTAGAAGAAAAGGAGAAGGCCAACCAAGAGAAAGAATTGAAATGGAGGTCAATGATGAAGGAACATTTTGAACATTACGACACCCTCGCCAACTATATGAGCCAAGATGGAAATTTGTGAGTTTCTTGCCTGATTTCTTCTCCGTCTTTGGGAACAGAAGACACAGAAACAGTGTTTGACCCTCTGTGTTTTGTCTTGTGTGTTTTTGTGTAGTGATAAGAAGATAGACCTCCTGCAGAAGATGGTGGACACCAGTTATATCTGCCTCAAAGACGCCAAGAAGAAAAATAAGGAGCTGTTGGAAATCAAATATGGCACTCCCTTGAAAATCTTAGTAAGTGAAGAATGTGTATTCAGTAACGCTGTTAAACCCTCACACTCATCCAAATCTAACACTAGACTACAACTGAGCTCAAACACAACTTCTTTTCTCTCCAGAATGAACGGATGACACAGATGATCTCCGAGATCAGCAGAAGCAAGGAGGGTGCTGAAGGAATCGTCTACCATCCAGCCCTTCATTTAAAGGAGGAAGCAGTGGTGGACTCCTGTTTGGACGCTTGCGAGTTTATTAAAAGCCACAACCTCCAAACAACAGTCAAGCAGCGCTTGCTAGATCTCCAGTTCCAGTAAGATATTAAAATGCTTTTCTTTATGAACCTAATGATGATCAGAAGTGGTTATAATTCTATTCAAATGTGGCCAACTGGAGGATTGAGTGGCCCTTTGAAACCTCTTGATAATCTTACTATTGCTTTCTATTTTTCATAGACAAAAACAACAGGAGATAACCATGAAGGAATGCAAGATCGATGAATGGCGAAAACATCGAGGACAGACTGGCAAATGTCTGGAAATGGCACTCGCACCTTCTGTGATTATAGTAAGTGTCTTGATCATCAGATACTGGATCATTGATCAAAAACGTGCGACTAAGTTTTATCATGTCTTTATTGCAGACTGGAAGAAAACTGAAGCCACTCAGCACACCTCCAAGAGCTGTCAAGAAAGCGGAACTGGTTAAACGGCCTTCTCAAAACCTCAAGAAAAACATCTACAAAAAACAATAAAATATGAATGAAAACTTGCTTTTGCATCCTTTTGTGCAAGTATATTTTTAACTGAATGTCAGACATGTTGTCTCATATGTTGTGCTGGAAATCACTACATCCAAATTGGAAACATTTTGCAAGACATTTGAACTACAGAAAGAGAAAGTGCAGAAGATCTGTGATCGAGTATAAATTCAACAGTTGATCTCTGATAGACTTTGATGTATTTTAATGTGTTATAAGAATTTTATGTATAAAAAATATTTAATTGATGTGAAGTTCCTACTGAAAAATAATTGTTACGTTCCTCCCCTATCTAGGGCCAGGGAAACATGCAATAATTTAACATAAAGAGGAAAACTTTTATTAAATTAACAAATTAAATTTAGCCAAATTATCAAATTAATTAGAGGCCAATTTTGATAATAGAAAATAAAACTAAATAATAAAAAAACTAAAGGGCAAGGCAGCCAACAATAATCACCCTTCTCCTGTCCCAGCACTCCAACAATAACTCACACCAAATCCAATGTCCAAAAAAAAAGTACATTTATTTATATATTAACAAATAATAAATGACCTATGGTCAAAAATACTCAGGAGGGGATAATGGCAGAACAACAAACAAAAGATTTAACTGATTGAGAAAGCAACTTTCTAAACTCTCAAAATAAAATTAAAAAGAACAAAGATCGTACCTTGCTCCCTCCCTACCAGAAACAGGAGAGAAATAAATGTATAAAAATAAACAGTGACATCCACCTCTGTAGTGCTCCAAAAAGTTGAAACAAAACCAAAAATATAAAGTAGAAATAACAAAGCAATTTAAAGTCAAATTTTCACTATTGTTCACTAACAATAAGATGTTTAACGTTACAACAACTATCCCAATATTATTTAGCACAAAAGCTAGTCTGGGGTAGGAGAACCAAGTGAGAGCTGCCTTCACCAACTACTGTTTGGGACGGTCTCCCTTTGTTCTCTACTGCCGCATGCCCCAGCCACTTAATTGCCAACAGGTGAGACAAGGTAGAAAGAGAGAGAGAGAGAGAGAAAACAAGAGCAACAACAAACCCCCCACAGGGTGGCAGTGTACCACATTTGAGGCAGCCGTATCGCACTGTTACGAGTGTGATATTGCGTTTATACAACAGTTTGATGGCATAATCCTGTATATAAGAAGAAAATAAAACATGGAGAGTATGAAAATCCTTTTGAATGAGGAACTACTTTATATTAACTGCCGCTATTCCTACACATCTGCAGCTGACCATCAGAACAGCAGAAACCGTTACTAATTCACCAGCGTCATTTTAGAGCTAGTGATTGAATGATTCTCTAGCGTGATGTCTAAAGTGATGACAAAACAGGTTATTTTGCTCACATTTTAAGACTATAAGGCTGAACGGCATGAAATCCTATCAGTCTAGAGACATTTCCCAGTATTTCTCTGTTCTCTCTGCAATCGGCATATCACAATAATCAACCTCGACAAAGGCAAAGCAAAGCAAACACTGGCAGAATACTTTAGTATAAATACAGCACTACAACATACAAAAGAGAGAGATTGACTTAGAATGTCACTTCCCTGTTTTATAGTGATTTGATCTGGACCTTGATATTGTTTTGAAATGAGTTTTTCTCCTCTAAGGGCTTATTATGCGGTCTGTCTCAAATGTCTTTGCTCTGCTCAATGACAGGCTGATGCATGCTGACGTGCTGTATCTCAGAAATGATAAATATTTAAAATAGGCACTATCCTTTAAATAAACTGCATAAATGCAATCTAAACAACTACATTTTCACCTAAAAAGCCTCAAAAGGACATTATGTTTTCAACAGCTGCAATATTTGTCAGTAGTGAGTTTATTGATCTGCTGTCACTCTATGTGGGCTGAGTAATACAGAAGGGTGAGGAGGCTGTACGAGTTCTGATATTGCAGAATATTGCACAGCTATCAGCCAATCAGATTCGAGAACCAGACAGAACTGTTGTATAAATGAGCAATATCACATGAGTAGCAGTGCTATATGGCTGTATATCAGCACTGTTGGGAGGCGTGCATTAGTGTCCCAGCTGTGACAATATACAACCACATCACACTGCTACGAGTGTGATATTGCGTTTATACAACAGTTCGACGGCATAATCGTGTATATAATAAAGAAAATCAAACTTTGGAGCTAGTGTTTGAATGATTGATTCTCTAGCGTAATGTCTAAAGTGATGACAAAACAGGTAATTTTGCTCACATTTAAATATTATAAGGCTAAACAGCATGAAACGCTACCAGTCTACAGAGTTATCTCCCTACACTATTACAATCTATTTCAGTCTACAGTATTTCTCTGTTGTAATCAAGAGAGACCGACTTAAAAAGTCACTTACCAGTTTTATAATGATTTGATCAGCTGTAGTTTAAAATTAGGCTGGGTTATTCCTCCTCTAAGGGCTTATTATGTGGTCTCTGTCGCCATCTTGTGGATGGACAACATCAACCGTCTTTTGTCTACTTAATGACAGGCTAATGGCCACCAACGCGCTGTCTCTCAGAAATTAGAAATATTTTGAAATAGGCACTTTCCTTATAAATAAACTGTTGCAATATAAACAACAACATTTTTGACAAAAAAGCCTCAAAAGTACATTATGTTGCCCAACAGCAGCAATATTTGTCAAACTGTAGAGTGTCCTCTGCTTGTTGCTGTATGTGGGCAGAGTAATACACAAGGATGAAGAGTTAAGAGGCAGTACGAGTGCTGTCATTGGCAGAATATCGTACGGCTATCAGCCAATCAGATTCAAGAACCAGACAGAACTGTTGTATATATATATATATATATCCTCCTGAGACCCCGCCCATTGACTTGTGTCCTCTGTAGTGGACATTGTGTTTTCATGAATTTTCTTTGCACTTTTTCAGCTACTCTGTCAAGTCCAGTTGTACTGTTCAGAGGACATCCTGGGCTTTCTAGTGATATGTCATTTGATTGGCTGGCATGCTAGGAACCACTTTTTACACTGCATCCAAAATGGCCGGCATACAAACAAGCACATTTTAATGGAAGGAGAGAGGTTTAAATGTTTTTTTACTATTATTATTACATATATATTTGTTTATTAAAGTGTCATTTAGCTTTCAAAGCTGTTAACTTGTTTGTGTTTCAAAATATAATCCTTTTTAAAATGTCCACTATAGTGGACACCAGGACCATCTTATTGTAATTAATGACTGCATGTTGTAGGAGGCAGAACTGAAGCAGAGAGGATTCTCTATAAGATAGTTGAGGGAGACTCTGACTTAGAGTCTGACTATCAGACGATTAGAGAATAAGAGACAATTAGAGAATGACAATCAGTTTTAAATCGCTTTTATGTTCAATTTGTTTTGGATTAATATCACTTTTTTTTTTTGAGTTCGGCTCTCTTTCAGACTAAACTGTTTCATGATGTTTAATACAAAAGAAAAAATGGCTTTTGTTTAGTTTTTGCTACATTAATATTGGATTAATATCCCTTTATAGCCATATCCTGTACAGTTTTGTTGTCTGAGTTTGGTGGTCGTTTCAAACTAATATGGTCATGTGGTCCACTACAGTGGACATGCTGTAAAA
Source organism: Danio aesculapii (assembly GCF_903798145.1). Classification (NCBI taxonomy): domain Eukaryota; kingdom Metazoa; phylum Chordata; class Actinopteri; order Cypriniformes; family Danionidae; genus Danio; species Danio aesculapii. Next base: position 43,669,261 of record NC_079436.1, read on the forward strand.
TTAAAAATAAAATAAAAAATGTAAAAACTCGGAATTGTAGAATTTTTTTTTCAACCCAAATGATGTAGGAAATCACAGAAAACAACAACAACAAAAAAAATTCTTTGGGTCTCAGGATATATATATATATATATATATATATATATATATATATATATATATATATATATATATATATATATATATATATATATATATATACAACAGTTCTGGCTGGTTCTCAATTCAATTCAATTCACCTTTATTTGTATACACTTACACAATGTAGATTGTGTCAAAGCAGCTTCACATAAAAGGTCATAGTAAATAGGAACAGTGTAGTTCAGTTTGTAGTGTTTAAGTTCAGTTCAGTTTAGCTCAGTTCAGTGTAGTTTAATAATCACTACTGAGAGTCCAAACACTGAAGAGCAAAACCAACAATGCACAGCTCTACAGATCCCGAACCATGCAAGCCAGTGGCGACAGCGGAGAGGGAAAAAAACTTCACTAATTGGCGAAAGTGAAGAAAAAAAACCTTGAGAGAAACCAGACTCGAATCTGATTGGCTGATAGCAGTGTGATATTCTGCAATAACAGCACTCTGTAATATTTCAAAATATTTATAATTTCTGAGAGACAGCGCGTCCTTGTCCATTAGCTTAAGATGGTTGACGTTGCCTATCACAAGATGGCGCCAGGACCGCAAAATAAGCAATTGCTTAGAAGATTAAAACTGCGTGATTTCTATCTACAGCTGATCAAATCATTATTAAACTGGTAAGTGATATTCTAAGTCGATCTCTCTCTTTTGTATAGATTGCAACTATGCAGTTTATTTATAAGGACAGTGCCTATTTTAATACAGTTACATTCCTATCCTGGTTCTCAACAGTGTTATTCAGAGACCTCACCCCCGAACACTCCCTCCTTATCGCAAACACAACAGCAGTCTGGTAGTGATTGCACTGCTTTTTTCGGGGTTAATTATTGTGTTATCCTGATTGCAAAAGAAAAATACTGTATGTAACACTGCAAGAAAATATCTCTGTAGACGGAGGGCGTTTCATGTCAAGTTCAGCCTTATAATCTTAAAATGTGAGCAAAATCAGCTGTTTTGTCATCACTTTATACATTACGCTTGTGAATCATTTAAACACTAGCTCTAAAGTGATGTTGGTGAATTAGTAACGGCTTCTGCTGTTTTGACGTCAGCTGCAGATGTGAATTAATAGTGGAAGAAAGTAGTTCCTAATACAAAAGGGTTTTTAGACTCTCCGTGTTTGATTTTCTTTTTTTATATACACGATTGTGTTGTCGAACTGTTGTATAAATGCAATATCACACTCGTAGCAGTGTGATACGGCTGTATAGACCATTTCAATGTGGTCATGTCATTGGCCCATGAACATTTCCTGCTTGTTATTAAACTATTTCATAACTGTAACAATTGGAAATTCAATCATAACTTAATGATAAAACCACTATCATTACATTATTTATCAATATGTGGCTCTTTTTGGATTCTCTGAAGCTATAGAAACTAAAAATGTAAAACAGGAAACACGTTGGGACCATTGTTTTTGTTTACATCCCTCAAAATGGTCTATATCAGCACTGGTGGGAGGCCTAACTGATTTATTTTGTCTTTGTCTTGATGACAGTAAATAATATTTGACTAGATATTTTTCAAGACACTTCTATACAGCTTAATGTGACATTTAAAGGCTTAATTAGGTTAATTAGGTTAACTAGGCAGGTTAGGTTAATTAGGTAAGTTATTGTATAACGATGGTTTGTTCTGTAGACTATCGAAAAATATATAGCTTGAAGGGGCTAATAATGCGCAACGCAGTGGCGCAGTAGGTAGTGCTGTCGCCTCACAGCAAGAAGGTCGCTGGTTCGAGCCTTGGCTGGGTCTGTTGGCATTTCTGTGTGGAGTTTGCATGTTCTCCCTACGTTCGCGTGGGTTTCCTCCGGGTGCTCCGGTTTACCCCACAATCCAAAGACATGCCGATGCCGTACAGGTGAATTAGGAAGGCTAAATTGTCCGTAGTGTATGAGTGTGAGTATGGATGTTTCCCAGAGATGCGTTGCGGCTAGAAGAGCATCCGCTGCGTAAAACATGTGCTGGATAAGTTGGCAGTTCATTCTGCTGTGGTGACCCCAGATTAATAAAGGCACTAAGCCAAAATGAATGAATGAAAGGGGCTAATAATTTTGACCTTAAAATGGTTTAAAAAAATTTTTTAACTGCTTTTATTGTAGCTGAAATAAACAAATAAGACTTTCTCCTGAAGAATAAATATTATCAGACATACTGTGAAAATGTCTTTGCTCTGTTAAACATCATTTGGGAAATATTTAAAAAAAGAGAAAAAAAATCAAAGGGGGTTTAATAATTCTGACTTCAACTGTACTTCTGTATATTTTGTTTCCTCAATTTGAAAAAATATGTATTATTTTTTACTCAACATATACAACTTAGTAAATTTTGTGTGGATTATGTAGATTTTTACTTATTTACAAAAGTAACAATTTTTTTAATCCAATAAATTCAGCTGTTTTCCAAAACTTCACTTTTTTAACAAGTTTACTGAACTTAATGGTTTAGTTAGCTGAACTTTTCTAAATACTGTAAGTAAAAGAAATTGAGTTTGTTTTATTCCTTTTATTTAAGTTTTATTAGTCGAGTTAAAAGATTTTTTGCGATGTAGAGTTATATACTTTAGTTTTCCTTTTTTCAGCCCAGTGGTCTCTGATTTAAAGGAGGCAACTTTCATCAGAATAAAATCTTACTGTACTTAAAGCAGGACTGAACTGATGTTTCAGTGTTTTTTCTCATGTAAATGTTGTTTTAATTTTAGTTGAATAATTGCTGATTTTGTGATTGTTTATTTCTATTTAGCATCATTGTAATAACATTATTACAAGGTGCAAAACTGGCTAAAAATCTGAATCAGAATCAGAAAGAGCTTTATTGCCAGGTATGTTCACACATACGAGGAATTTGTTTTCGTGACAGAGCTTCTACAGTGCAACAGGATTACAGAGACAGGACAAAAAACAGATAATAAATATATTTAAAAAAAAAAAATAATAATAATAATAATAAAATAAATACAAGTAAGTAGTGAATGCAAATATGCAAACTGACAAGTGTATGTACAGGTATATTACTATATACAACATTATATGTGCAGCTGTTATGTGCAAATTGGCATGTAAAGTGTGTTGTTAAATAAGTGTATATGTGTATAAAAGTGTATAGCAAGTAGTCATGTTGGTTCCACAATTATTATCATCAAGTGTTTATGAGATAGATTGCCTGAGGGAAGAAACTGTTTCTGTGTCGGGCTGTTCTGGTGTGCAGTGCTCTGTAGCGTCGACCAGAAGGTAAAAGTTCAAAGAGGCAGTGTGCTGGGTGTGAGGGGTCCAGAGTGATTTTGGCAGCCCTTTTGCTCGCTCTGGATAAGTACAGTTCTTGGGGAGTAGGAAGGGTTGTACCAGTGATTCGCTCAGCAGTCTGAACTATTCAACGTAGTCTTTGGAGGTCGTATTTAGTAGCTGAGCTAAACCAGACAGTTATTGATGTGCAGATGACTGATTCAATGATGGAGGTGTTGAACTGTTTCAGCAGCTCCTTTGGGAGGTTAAACTTTCTCAGCTAACGAAGAAAGTACAGCCTCTGTTGAGCTTTTTTGACAATGGAGTCAATGTGAGTGCCCCACTTCAGGTCCTGAGAGATGGTGGTGCCCTGGAACCTGAATGACTCCACTGCTGCCACAGTGCTGTCCATGATGCTCAGTGGGGGGAGAGCAGGGGGGTTTCTCCTGAAGTCCACTATCATCTCCACTGTTTTGAGCGTGTTAAGCTCCAGGTTGTTGTGACTACACCAAACAGCCAACTCCTTAACCTTCTGTCTGTAAGCAGACTCGTCACCGTCCTGAATGAGGCCGATAAGTGTGGTGTCGTCTGCAAACTTCAAGAGCTTCACAAAGGAGTCTTTTGAAGTGCAGTCATTCGTGTACAGGGAGAAGAGCAGTGGGGAGAGGACACACCCCTGGGGGGCGCCAGTGCGGATACTAGATGAGAATTTTCCCAGCTTCACCAGCTGCTGCCTGTCCGTTAGGAAGCTGTTGATCCACTGACAGACAGAGGTGGGCACAGAGAGCCGAGTTAATTTGGGCAGGAGAAGTTTTGGGATGATAGTGTTGAATGCTGAGCTGAAGTCAACAAACAAGATCCTCACATAGGTCCCTGGTCTGTCTAGGTGTTGCAGAGCATAATGCAGTCCCATATTTACTGCATCATCCACAGACCTGTTTGCTCTGTAGGCAAACTGAAGAGAGTCCAGTGAGGGTTCAGTGATGTCCTTCAGGTGGGCCAGCACCAGTTTTTCAAAAGACTTCATGACCACAGATGTTAGCGCCACCGGTCTGTAGTCATTTAGTCCTGTAAGTTTGGGTTTCTTTGGGATGGGGATGATGGTAGAGCGTTTGAGGCAGGAGGGCACTTCACACAACTCCAGTGATCTGTTGAAGATCAAGGTGAAGATGGGGGCCAGTTGGTCAGCACAGGATTTTAAATAGGCTGGTGTTATAAAATCTGGGCCTAGTGCTTTTTTCCTCTTCTGTTTCCGGAAGACCTGACGCACATCATCTTCACTGAACTGAAGTGCAGGTATGGAGGCGGGGGGTGGTGGAGGTGTTAATGGTGGCGTAAAGAGCAGTTCAGAGTGGGTGTGGGGGGTTTTCTCAAACTGGCAGAAAAACTCATTCAGGTCGTTTGCAAGTCGTTCCAACATGGCGCCGATGACGATGGCCGCCTCCGTGTCGTGCTCTGCAGTAGTGTTTGTGTTTTTGTTAGTTTGTCCTGTCTCGAGTCACATTCCTACAAGTAGTTTCACCAGAGACGAATTGTTGGACATTCGGGCACATACACCACCAAATATTATTTCATACCTGGATTTATCTGATGTTCTGTTGGACATTGTAATCGGAGGAGCCGCAGTGCTACTCAAACGCTTTCAAGCGCGCAGACGAGGAAAGCGTGCAGGCGCGCTTGTGAAACTCAGACAGTGCGGATTTCGGACCGCGTTGCCTAGCATCCATCTGGCAAATCTCCGCTCTCTACCCAACAAATTAGACAAACTCATTCTGCTCTCTCAGACAAACAGGGATTTTCTGCAGAAACCTGGCTGAACAACACCATACCGGACAACGTGCTTCACCTACTGGGCTATCAGCTGTTCAGAGCGGATAGCGACGAAGAATTAACGCGGAAATCGTGTGGTGGCAGGACGTGCTTTTACATCAATGAAAGGTGGTGTACAGATGTAACAGTTTTAAAGAAGATGTGCAGTCCAGATCTCGAAGCACTGTTTATTAACTTTAAGCCTTTTTACTCCCTGCGCGAGTTCTGCTCGTTCATCCTTGTCAGTGTTTACATTCCTCCGCACGCGCACACGAGCCCGGCGATACAGAAACTAGCTGATCAGATCATGGTGATAGAGCAACAACACCCGGACTCTGTTTTAATCATTCTCTGGGATTTGAACAAAGCAAAACTGTCCCGTGAACTGCCAAAATATAGACAGCATGTTACATGTCCCACAAGAGACAGTAATATATTGGATCACTGCTATACCACAATAAAGGATGCATACCGCTCTGTCCAACGAGCAGCTTAGGGACACTCTGACCATTGTTTGATTCATCTCATTCCAACCTACAGGCAGAAACTGAAAACAGCCAAACCTGTATTAAGATCTGTGAAAGATGGACTAACGAAACAGAGCGGGATCTACAAGCGACCTCACTGACTGGAGTGTTTTTGAAGCTGCTGCAAACGATCTGGATGAGCTCACAGAGACTGTAACATCTTATATCAGTTTCTGTGAAGACGTGTGCATTCCTACCAGGACTCAACTCGCATACAACAATGACAAACCATGGTTCACTGTAAAACTCAGACAGCTACGTCAGGCCAAGGAGGTTGCTTACAGGAATGGGGATAGGGCCTTGTATAAGCAGGCCAAATACACACTGGAAAAGGAGATCAGAGTCGCAAAAAGGAACTATTCTGAGAAACTAAGGAGTCAGTTCTCTTCCAGCGACTCAGCATCCGTGTGGAAAAGTTTGAAAAACATCACAAACTACAAGACACTATTCCCCAGCACTGTAGACAATGAACGACTTGTTTAACGACTTTCAATTTCAACATTAATTGTATGATAGTTTGGTTGATGTTTTAATATTTATTTAATGTTGGTTTCAGTGTAAATAGTGATTTAATTTTGGTTAAATAAATGCTGATTTTGTGCCCATTTTGATCTATTTATCATCATTGAATTAACATTATTTGAGGGTGCAAAACTGGCTAAAAATCAATGATGACTTTAAACATTGTTTCAGTCAGGGCCGGATTAACATAAATTCTAGGTGAGGCTGAAGCCCCAGGGCCCACAGAAGGAGGAGGCCCTTGATTGGCTGAAGAATTCATTTGCGTTATGACGTAGGAAACGCCTCTTTGCATTATGCTTTCTCTCGTCGCTGCTTTCTTTCAGTTCGCTGCTGTTTAATAACAGTGGCTGTTTCTCAATATGCGTTCTTCAGTGGTCTTGCGTCCTCGTGTTCTCGTGTAACATCATCATCAGCTGCCAAAGTTCAGTACCAATACTCAAGAACGGAGGACGCGTGAAACTTCCCGGGTGTGTTCTTGATATCAAGGATGCACCGATGCAGACTTGAGCAATGATCTCGCTCTAGAAGTCCCATAAGTCATTGCAACTGGAGGTGGGAAGCGCAGCATTTTACTTAGATTTATTATGAAAGTTCAGAGATATAACTTATTTACCTCAAGAGTTTCTCTAAATGAAACGGTAAAAGTAAACATTATAGACATCTTAATAAAGAAAAAACATATTAAGAGTGTTTGTTTTCTAAAATTCATATTAAAATCTGTTTTATTTATATCGTTTAACGTATATTTAGAATGTTTTTATGCAGAGTATATATTTTGAAAAGGGGAAAAACAATAAATCGTTGAATGAATGCTGTAATGTTTAAATCATTTTACTTTAAAAAACGCGTGAAGGTCACGTGACCATCAGGAAGAACGCAGCATCTCATTTCTCAAAGGACGCGTTCTCTGTCCTCACAGTCTCCCGAGTTCGTTCTCCCGAGGACACCTGGCAAGACTGGTCTCCACAAGAACGCAAGTCTGTTCTCTGTGTTCTTGGAATTGAGAAACAGCCAGTGACTCCCGTGCTAAACTGGGGCTCAGAGTGGCTGTAGCCCAATCAAAAAAATTAATAGCCTTGTTTTAGTCACCCATAAGGGGGATCAGATGTCCCTATTATCCCAGGATAGTCCTTTATTTCGGCACTACCGCAAGAACCATCCAGTCAAAGGTAGACTAACCAAGCTGGTCTGGAACAAAAAATAAAATTCAAATATTCTTCATCGAGACACTTGTACATGTAGTAACAGAAGCTGGGATAGGCGGAATCAAGCTGAATGGACTCATAACTGAAGCGATATCTCAGCCGCTTTACAGCTGGACTCGCCCCACACAATCCTTAATGTAACCGAGACAGTGTGCGAACAAATCAAATAGCCTACACAAGCAGTTATCAAATATCAATCATTGCAGAGTATCTATCTCAAGTATATAAACTGGGTGTTATGCTTTACAGTAAGTCTAACTGAACCAGTTAGAAGGTAAACCTTTTTTTATGAATGTTATATTTGCCCCTTTTATGAAAACGACAGTACCCAGCCAGCAATGACATGTGGGGCCCAGATGAGGGCTTCATGGGCAGCAAATGTGGGCCCCATTATGGGCTTGCACCCGAGATCCACATTGGGGCCATCCGTGGAAGCCCAGATGTACTAAAAGTGGGACCTGTCATGCCAAACCCATTTGCCCAAAGGGGTTTAAAGTGGGTTTGCACCCGGGATCCACATGGGGGCCAGCCGTAGATACCCAGATGGGCTTTAAGTGGGATCTGTAAGAGTCTTATGTGGGTCTTAACCGAGCAATTCATGAAAGACCCATTTGGGCCCCACCTGCTTAAAGGGTTTAAAATGGGCTTGCACCCGAGATCCACACAGGGGCCAGCCATGGACGTCCAGATGAGTTTTAAGTGGGATCTGTAAGGGTCTTATGTGGGTCTTAAACGGGCAATACATGTCAGACCCATTTGGGGCCCACCAGTGTATTTGGGGCCCACCAGTGTGAAGGGGTTTAAAGTGGGTTTGCACCCGGGATCCACATGGGGGCCAGGCATGGATGCCCAGGTGGGTTTTAAGCAGGATCTGTAAGGGTCTTATGTGGGTCTTAACCGGGCAATTCGTGTCAGACCCATTTGGGTCCCACCAGTCTGAAGGGGTTTAAAGTGGGCTTGCACCCGGGATCCATCTTGGGGCCAGCTGTGATTGCACAGATGGGCTTTTAGGGGGACCTGTAAAGGGTCTTAACTGGGTAATTTATGTCAGACCCATTTGGGCCGCACCTGCTTAAAGGTGTTTAAAGTGGGCTTGCACCCGGATTCAACCGTGAATGCCCGTATGGGCTTCCAGTGGGCTCTGTAAGCATCTTATGTTGGTCGTAACTGGGCAATTCATGCAAGGCCTATTTAAGCCCAACCATGCCAAATGGTTTAAGGAAACAACCTGAGAAAAATTAAAAAGGAGGAAAAATACAAGACACTTGATGCTTTGAACTGCAAGAAATATATTAAATTGAACAACAAAAATTATCTTTATAAGACAATGTCACAACATACAGGTAAAGCTAAATAACAGTAGCCATCAATGTACACGGTTTACACTCACAGAAATGATGCTTTTTTTTTGACTTTTAATGCTTTTTCTGCACTTTAATGCTTTGAATGTTTTATATAAAGCACTTTGAATTGTTTTGTAACATGAATTGTGCTTTACAAATAAACTTGCCTTGCCTTTACATGTTCATCAGGGGACGCAGAGATAGTGTCACCATGCAGAATATGAGGGGTGAAGCATGTTCAGCTTTGTGTGATAATGCAAGCGTAACCGTATGTTGCACACACAGAAGAGGCGGAGATTTCTGGTGGCACCATAATATTGTTTTTATTGTTGTCACACTGCACAATCTGAAATATAGTCAAACACAGACAATGAGAAGATACTGTGAACAGTGTTTCAGTGCTGGCAGTGTGACTTCTTCCTGAATATGTGATCAATAAACACAGAAATACTCAAATAAACACAAAAATATACAATTTACCAATATTCAATGGCAATGAACGGCATTACCACAGATCAATAGTAGTTATAAAACTCTTGCTGTATAAACAATAAACACAGTAACTAACTATTTAGTATTAAATTACTCTTATTATTTAAATATTTTTTAACACCCACGGCGGGATACCAAACAAGGGCAAAGAGGCAGAGAGTGAGCGGAGTAACAGACACCTGCTGGCACTTTGCTTAGACCTGGCAGACAGACTTTACTTTGGGAGAAACGCTTAATACTTTATTACCTGCGACTCGTTTGTGTTCTGACCACATGTGCTTGGCTGTACACTATATCAATAAAGTGTTTAGACTTTTAAAAACACTGCTGTAACACATTGAGCCACTAAACAGTGTTCTTATGACGTTTTTCTACAGGAGGAAAACGCAAATTACTTCCAAACACTTCAGATATAGTCTGTGTTAGTAAATGCAAGACTATAGAGGAACTCCAGGCGTAACAATGTATGACAACGCTTCAGATGACTGTTCTATAGTCTACAGCCAATCAATCTGTCAGATTCTGGAGTGCTTTACGGGTCTAAAGAAAAATATTGATGATAAATGATCTTAAATAAAACAAATACATTTATAGAGATGGTATACAAGTATATAACTTTACTCACATGGGAAACGGAGACCACGTGAATGGTTTGTGAGCACAATTAAATGCACACAGCATCCCATATCATCTGATAATTATAAGAAATAAGTCCGAAAGGCAGCTGACTGTGTAAAGCCACATAAAACAACACAAAAATATGATGAATATGCCGAGATCAGTGGCTAATCTGCCGGATTCAGCTGAGGTGAAGTGACGGCGACTAGCGAGACCTAGCTGTCACTCAAGTGGCCACGCCCTTAATTATGCAAACTTAAAATAACCTAATATAAAGGAAATGGATGAGTTATAAAAAAATTACCCCCCTCACAGTTGTCATGGAGGGTAATAATAGCTATATGAACCAAAATCGTTCTTTGCACCAGGCTGTAAACACCCTTTTTTCTGCTGTAAAGTTGGCCATTCTAACAGTGGGCTCAATTGCAATTTGCTCTATTATGGAGCCAGGACTAGCGGAATTTTGATGAATTGCAGTTTCAGTTACTTCCGTATTGGCTTCCCGAGGGAGAGCGGGAGGTTGCCGCTTGATATGAACATACATATACGACCCTCAAACACATTATTTACACTGTTAAACACATACTAAACATAACATTCAATGCCACATCATCCATCTTACCTGTAATATAAACAAACACAGAGAAGATACTGTGGACAGTGTTTCAGCGCTGGCACTGTGACTTCTTCATGAATGCGTGAAACCTCCTGCGGCTCACGTATTGCTCACTAATCGCCCCCTAGCGTCTCTCGCCAGGACATACACATCAACATCATGAACATCAACACATTATAACTAACCTGAACTTATAGGAACACTACAACTAAATGATGACTAATCAGTGCATAACAGCTAGAAAAAATAAAATGAAACACAGGACTGTCATAGCTCTACACCTCTACACGTATTCCAGGAAGGCAGAGGAAGGCCTGGAAACCCAGTACCCTGGCCAGCAGCAGCAGCAACCCCAGGGCACATGTCCCCTACCACCACACCACAGAGATGGACATGCTTCCACCCAGATGGTAGCAGACAAAGCCCACCGCCAGAGCCCCTCACAGCTGCGGAGGGCAGGCCCCATCGGGCCGAGAATGGCAACCGCCGACCCTGCCACGCAGCCAGCTGCCTGGGAAAGGCAGGGCATGGAGCCTAAGGCCTTACGACCTCTCGGTTCGCCAGCTCACTTTACCCAGCTCATTCATTTGTTAAACCTGCGACTACCCGCCAGCACCAGCCAGACAAGTACCAACAGTTCCTGTCATTTCGACAGGACCTCACACCACCATAGCCCCCCAGAGAGTCCCGCAATCACCGCATGCCACCACCACCCTAAGACTGAGACCGATAAATATGCTATGCAGGACCCATATATGGGTTCCAAGATCAAAACCCATCTGGCCATCCCCACTTTGCCCATAAATATGCTATGCAGGACCTATATATGCATTCCCAGTTCAAACCCAATGCCACTTTGCCCATAAAAATGTCATGCAGGACCCATATATGCATTCCCAGTTCAAACCCATGTCCACTTGGCCCATAAATATGCCATTCTAGACCCATATATGTGTTTCCAGTTCAAACCCATGCCCATTTGGCTTATAAAAATTCTTTGCAGGACCCATATGTGCATTCCCAGTTCAAACCCATGCCCCCTTGGCCCATAAATATGCCACGCACCCATATATTCCTCGTCACCCATATATGCTTTCCCAGATCAAACCCATGCCCACTTGACCACTTGACCCATGCCTGTCCCTTATGGGGCCCATGTAATCAGCTCATATGGGCTTCCTATGTGGGACTCATGCTACAAAACTTACATGGGAACCGCTGATTTCACCCAGCCAAAGCCCATGCCCACACAGTTCCCATGGAACCCGTAGTTAAGCCATCTGAGTCCCACATGTCATTGCTGGCCGGGCTGTGCTGTAACAGTTCGTCAAGATGATTTAACTTAAAGTCACTTGACTACTAGTTGAGTTTTTTTTTATCAATATGAATGTTAGGACATTTTAGAACTGTTATTCACAGAGCCTGCTTAAATGTAACCGCTCACTCCGCCATCTTGAACCTTCCCCTAGGGGGCAACATGATCCACTGCTAAGAAATTTTAAAGGGCACATAGGTTACCCCTGCTTTCATATTTAATATAAGTCTTTTGTGTCCCCAGAATGTGTCTGTAAAGTTTCAGCTCAAAACACCCATCAGATTATTTATTATAGCTGTTTGAAGTGTCTATATTATAGCTGGAAAAAAGGTTTTGCTGTTTTTATACTGGCCCTTTAAGGCTAGTCCTCCCCGCCCACCTTTCCCACGTGCCTGTCAGCAATCGCTGCCCTCGGCTGCCTCAGGAAGCAGATCTCACATAACGTGTGTGAGAAATACTACAGTTAGAACTTTAACAATAAGCATTTGATGCATTTTTTTGTGGATTTGCAACAATGAGTCACACACAATGTCAATACAAAGTTGCACACACGCACACACACAGCAAGGACACAAACACATAGCGCACACACATACACACACACACACACACATAGCTCAGGCACGCAGACACACATACACACACACACACTTAGCTCAGACACGCAGACACACACACACACACACAGCTCAGACACGAAGACGCACACAGAGAGAGAGAGAGAGAGAGAGAGAGAGCTTTAAGCTTTGCATGATTGCAAGATTTTTATGTGACATGATACTGGTAATCTCCACTGCTGTATGGATATCTCTTATATTAATGTACAAAATAAACCTGATTTAACGTATACAAACCGGGATTGAAGCGTCTTCCTTTATAATTGTTCTGACATGCGGCTGTGCTGATGAAGTAAATCTGAAGTGAATCAATATAATTCATTACACACATGCTCTGTTTTAAAACATTTTAAACTTGTGAAACTCACTCTTGATCACGTTTGATGATGATTGATGATCCTAGCGAACTGAACAGACCTTTTATTCCCGTTTGCTTTGCGCTCGTCCTGTCTTGATTATATGATTATACACGTGACTACCGGACATGTTAATGCGCGCAGTTGTCAATCAATATTGGTGGGCGGGGGGACCGCTACGTAAAGTTGCGGTCGATCTGAAAACCGCTCCAATTGGTCCACCGTTTTTATGTTGTTAAATCTGAAAAAAAGGACTGGGTGTGTTTATTTCACCCTAATATGACGATCTATACACCATACATGCACATATGTCTGTCCAAACAGCTTGAAAAGTAGATTTTTCACTATAGGTGCGCTTTAAAAGTCACTTTTAGTCAATGATTTTATCAGCTCAAATTGCCTTGATTTTATGCTTTTAAATGAAACTTGGCTAGATGACAGCTGTAGTGCAGCAGTTCTGAATGAAACAGCTCCTTTAAACTTTGACTTTTTGAGTGTTTGCAGAGCCAATAGGAGAGGTGGCGGCATCACTGCCCTGTTTAAAGATGTCTATGAGTGTAAACAAGTGTCATTTGGTGACTTTTTGTCTTTTGAATATCTGAGTATAGCACTAAAAGGTGCTCCACGTATCTTACTGATCATTATCTACAGACCTCCAAAATATTCTCCAACTTTTGTTGATGATTTTACAGAGCTGTTATCAATAGTAACCTCTGAATTTGACTATTTTACCATTGCTGGGGATTTTAATATTCACATTGATAATCCAGAAATCAATGCTGTAAAAGAACTGATGACTGTTTTGAACACTTTTGATCTGACTCAGCATGTTCAAGGACCCACACACAATCGTGGACACACTCTTGATCTACTTATAACTAAGGGTTTACACATTTCATTAACTGTTGTTAAGGATGTTGCACTATCTGATCATTTCTGTATTTTCTTTGACATATTGATCACTCCAGCTATTAAAAACAGATCTGTCTCTGTCAGAAAGAGATGCATAAATGAGAACACTAATGAGCAGTTTATGAAGCCCATATCGCTAGCACCAAGTATATCTGCAGATTCTGTTGATTCTCTCCATGATTTGTTTAACTCTAAAGTTAAGAATGTCATAGATGACATTGCTCCTGTTAAAGCCAAGAATATAACTAGCAGGCAAAGGGGATCTTGGACTAGGTCCCCAAGAATAAAAATGACGAAAAGACAGTGCAGAAAAGTCTTCGTGCTTTTAATATGGAACTAAAAACTGCTAGGCAGACTTTCTTTTCAAGCCTTATAAACAGCAACGTAAACAATGCTCGTAAACTCTTTGCAACAATAGAGAAACTCACAACCCCCCCAGTCGGATTCCCAGTGAGCTACTCTCTGAAAGCAAATGTAATGAGTTTGCTCATTTCTTTACTGACAAGATCAATAATATCAGAAAGGCAATCAGCTCATCCAATCAGCCAAGTTGTCTCGAAGTCAGACTAGCTCAACCACAACTTAAGAAATCAGACATTATGTCCGATTTCATGGCAATTAATGGCAAAATCTTAGAAGAGATCGTGCAAGTTATGAAAACATCAACCTGCAGTCTTGACACGCTCCCCACATCATTCTTTAAAACGGTGTTTACCTGTTTAGAAATGGATCTTCTAAAAGTGGTAAATGCTTCACTTCTCTCAGGGATTTTTCCTAACTCACTTAAAACTGCAGTTGTTAAACCCCTCTTGAAGAAGAGCAACCTGGATAACACCATATTGAGCAATTACAGGCCCATCTCAAATCTCCCTTTCATTGGCAAAATCATTGAAAAAGCTGTTCTTAACCAGGTTAACAAGTTCTTAAACTTCAAGGGGTGTTTGGACAATTTTCAATCTGGTTTCAGACCACATCACAGTACAGAGAGCGCCCTTATAAAGATAATCAATGACATCCGCCTAAATACAGATTCAGGCAAACTAACAGTGCTGGTACTGCTCGATCTCAGTGCCGCATTTGACACTGTCGATCACAGCATACTTCTGGATAGGCTGGAAAACTGGGTTGGGCTGTCTGGGACGGTCCTCAAATGGTTCAGATCTTACCTTGAAGGAAGAGGTTACTATGTCAGTATAGGTGACCATAGGTCAGGGTGGACACCCATGACATGTGGAGTCCCACAAGGCTCGATTCTGGCACCTCTCCTGTTCAACCTTTATATGCTCCCTCTGAGCCAAATAATTAGAAAAAAACAAATCTCCTACCACAGCTATGCTGATGACACTCAGATCTACCTAGCCTTACTGCCTAATGACTTCAGCCCCATTGACACCCTCTGCCAATGCATTCATGAAATTAACAATTGGATGTGCCAAAACTTTCTTCAGTTAAACAAAGAGAAAACTGAAGTGATTGCGTTTGGGAACAGAGATGAGGTTCTCAAGGTGAATGCGTACCTTGGCTCTAAGGGTCAAACAACAAAAAATAAGGTCAAGAATCTTGGTGTGACTCTGGAGTCAGATCTGAGTTTCAGTAGTCATGTCAAAGCAGTTAGTAAATCAGCATACTATCATCTCAAAAACATTGCAAGAATTAGATGCTTTGTTTCCAGTGAAGACTTAGAGAAACTTGTGCATGCTTTTATCAGCAGCAGGGTGGTTTACTGTAATGGCCTCCTCACTGGCCTTCCCAAAAAGACAGTCAGACAGTTGCAGCTCATCCAGAACGCTGCGGCCAGAATTCTGACCAGAACCAGGAAATCAGAGCACATCACACCTGTCCTCAGGTCTTTACACTGGCTCCCAGTTACATTCAGAATAGATTTTAATGTACAATTATTTGTCTATAAATCACTAAATGGCCTAGGACCTCAATACATTATAGATATGCTCACTGAATACAAACCTAACAGATCACTCAGATCTTTAGGATCAAATAGATTAGAAATCCCAAGAGTTCAGTCAAAGCAGGGTGAATCGGCTTTCAGCTACAACGCCCCTCGCTGCTGGAATCAGCTTCCAGAAATGATCGGATGTGCTCCAACATTAGGCACGTTCAAATCAAGACTGAAAACACATCTGTTTAGCTGTGCCTTTACTGAATGAGCACTGTGCTACGTCCGACAGATCAAACTACTATGTTTTTCTCTTCTTTTTAATTCTTTTATAACACATTTTATCAGCTTTTATTTTATTTTTACCATTTCTATTATTTGTTTTTATTTCTCTTATACTTGTTTCTTTTATTCCTGTTTATGTAAAGCACTTTGAATTGCCACTGTGTATGAAATGTGCTATATAAATAAACTTGCCTTGGCTTGCCTTACCTTAAAAATATGACGCAACCACCCACAAAGCTCGCTGAGGCCCCCTTGTGGGCCGGGACCCCTGTTGGGAACCGCTGCTTTACAGTAAGTAAAGTAACTGAACTTTTTTTTTTAATGAATGTTTACTTTGCCCCTTTTTATGAAAACGACAGAAATAATATAAAGCAATAAAATGTCGGGGCTGGCTTTCATTAGGCAATATATCTGATGAAAAAACAAAAATAAAACAAAATAAGGATGCTGCCTTCCGTCACTTAGAAAACCACAATATTTTGGATATTAGAAGAATGGATTTTATAGATATTCTATCATTGGGGATTTATGGTCAGTTAAAGTTCTAAAGAAACGTTTTAAAGGTAAACCCCTATTTAAAGTATTAATTATAAAGCACTAATTTAGGAAGTATTGCAAATGTTCTTTGTTCTGCTGATTTTTTCAGCCTGTTTAAACTTTAAAGTTCATACTATGTCATTACTTGATTTTGTATAGCCTACTTGCATATTAATTAGTAAGTTATTATTAATAATAATAATTATAACAACAACAATATATATATACTTTTGTCAGGTAAAAAAAAAATGCCCCCAGAGCCTAACATCTATAGACCAATTATCATGTTTGTAAACATTGTGGATGACATCTGATGCGGTACAGAGTTTGTTGTTGTCTTAAAAATAAGATAAATTGATTACACATTATATATATTATTTACATAATGCTTTCAGCATATTATAACAGCTCGTCACCCAGAGATAAGCACAGTGAAAAACCGAGGTTCTGCTTAGCCAAAGAGAAGGAAAAAAGAGTTAACGTTATACAAGGCCTGGATAACTAATTACCAACACGCAAAACGACAGCATTCTGACAGAGAACTGCAACTGTACGTCAGGGTAAGTGAACCTGCACATAACTTAGAGATAAAGTTGGTTTTATATTCACACATTCGGACTTTCTCCTTGATAATAAAATTTCATTAAAGTATTATTTGCTAACTTTAAATAGCGAAATCATACATCATGTGTGACGTAGGTTGGTAATTGGTCTATTCGATGTTGATTTAACTTAGGTCTGCTATCTGGGGCATATCTCAGACAATATTAAAGTCTTCATTCATACTTATCTTCCTAAATTTTGACTGGAAAACTGATTTTTTATTTTATTATTGTGAAAATGCCAACTCAGAAAAAGTCTTTTTCATGTTTTATGAACTATATTATCACCCCTCGTTGGTTTAATTAGGACTCCTCTGCTGTAATGAATGTGTAAGCGCGCTTCTGATTTTAAAGCAAAACATATTCGCGGCTGGGAGGCGTTGCTATGCGACCTTAGAACGCGTTCTAAAAAGTTCTGTTCTGTTCTGATTTTTCATTTCTGCATTCAGTGTTCGACAACTTTCAGTGCAAACGCAAGCAATTCACAGCTGATCATATCAGACTATCTGACATTTCATTTTCAGCAGTATATTGTTCAGTTTTTCACCGTCGAGCCATGGCCCAAAACAGTCTCGATCACGCGATGTGTTTCCGGAACGCTAAAGACCAGAGTCTGTATTTTGCCGCGTGCAAATACGCTCGAGAGTCGTCTGTCTTGAGCATGGAGACCAAACAAGCTCTGTATGATCAAGAGCTCTCAAGATGGCGACAGGCACAGCCAATTCCTCCAGTGGTGAGTATCCTATCTGTACATATATTGTTCATGTATTGTTCTTGTACCGGATATTCTAACATGCGTGAAAAGGGGCAGTTCACCCCAAAAAACGAAAATTACCTCACTATTTACTCTCCCTCGTGTGGTTTATATATTGGCTTCTTTCTTTGTGTTATAAAATAAAATATTTTGGAAATGATAGTTGATGGTACACTTTGACTTCCATATTTGTTGGTAAGGTATGTTTTGATGCTGGTTCTTGCTTGTCAGACCAGTAAAAATGGAAGAAAATGTGTACAGTCATCTTCAAAATAACATTTTGTGTTCAACAGAAGAAAAGAAAGTCATATAGATTTTGAACAAGTGAAGGGAAAGTAAATGATGAGAGAAATTAAATTTTTGAAAAAAACTATCCCATAATGTGCCTTAACCCGTTAGAATGTGTTATAAATTCAGTATACAGTTTATTGCCTACAGATTTATGACCTTTCTAGCGCATATAGAAACATCTATATTCTACATGCAGTCAAGAACTCAGAATATGAACACAACACGTAAAATACCATGTTATGTGTTTTCCTCCTGTAGTAAACTATTACAAAGAAAATGCTTAATGAATTTGGAGGGGGATAAATGTGACCCAGAATAACAAAACAGATTTTTTTTATCAACTGGTGAAATAAACTTCCAACTATTGTATATTTTGTTAGGATAGGATCATATTTGGCTAGGATATGGCTATTTAAAAAAATCTTAGAGTTCAAAAATATTGAGGAAATTGCCTAATTGGTGAATCTGTTTAGCTGAACAGAAAATATTTGTACAATTTGTTCTTGATTTTCTCAAATATGAAGCCACTTTATATTTTTAAGTCACGTTTTGTTTATATTTAGTTTTAATTGAATGTGTACTGTATATTCAGCAATGTTAAGCATTTTATTTTTGACATTTTTATTCTTAAACCTGCATTTATTTGCCAACTATAATATTAAATTGTTTTTCTCTTCTTTTTTAACACCAACAGGAGCGAGGGATTTCAGAAGTCCTCACAAAATCAAAGAAGACACTGCAAATGCAAGGTGAGCTGGTCAAAGAATCTCAACTGAATTCAAAACTCATTTGTAAGAACCACATTAAATGTTTAAAACAATCATATGATCCTTTGCAGCAACAAGTCGGATTCCAGAACTTGGGGTGAATGAGAAAGAATGGATCTTCGACCCCCTGTTTTATAGATTCAACGACTGCAGAGTGAGGATTGTCTCCGCCATAACAGGCAGGCCTGAGCAGCCTCTAAAAGGCAACTATGTAAGTAAATGTTGAGTGTTTTGATTTTTTTTTAAATGATCCAAATTTCTGTATTATGAAATATCATTGGGCTTCTACTGTATGTTTATGACAAATAATAGTTTTTCTTTGTATGTAGTGTCTGTACTTCTCTAACTTTTCTGTGTTTTATTTTAGGGTTATTTTCATAGGAAAGCTGCTCAAAAGCCTGTCCGCCTGCCACCATTACACCAGAAAGAGTAAGAACTTTGATGTCATTGTTAACGTGTCTCTATTATGCTAATTAAAAGGTTTTCATTCTGGAGTTTTTGGTACTATGTTAATGAGAATCTACTTTAATTTCTCATATTTATTTAAAATCACTTCATTTTTCTCTCTAAAACCCTGCTTTCTGATAGACCGGTCATCTGTAATCATCTCTGTTATTGTAATCTCTTTCAGAAAAGACAAGGCTAGAAGGACACTTCGGCAGTCGAGACCCTGTACTCTCCATCCGAGAAGTCAGGTGACTCCTGTAGAATTGCCCAAGCTCCAGCCAGTACCACCACCGAAAAGGCAGGATCAGAAATCAGTGGGAGCAAGTGGTAAAATCTCCAGCCAACCACAGCTCCAGCAAACGTAAGTACTTTTACAGCACTACATTCATGTATGTCATATTGCACTATAGTATATGTGAATGTTCTGTTTCACTTTTATCATGGCTTCTTTATACTTTCTTTACATTATGTAACAATTTTGAGAGTGAAAAGTTAAGTAGAAATGTACATGTACAGGAGATATCAATTACAATAATGGCTTTAGACCCTTAAATGTTTAAACCACACTTTTACAGCCATGAAATAGTCCATTTCTATTTTGTAGAGCTCTTATTGCCACACACTGATTTCAAGACAATTGATGCTTTTCTGTTTCCTAAAAGTGCAGATGCCGCTTGTTATAGTGTGATTTATAATCATCTCTTTTACTGTAATCTCTTTCAGAAAAGACAAGGCGAGTAGGACATTTCGACAGTTGAGACCCTGTTCTCTTACCTCGAGACTTCAGGCGACTCCTGGAGAAGTGTCCAAACTCCAGCCAACACCGCCGCCGCTCGGAAGGCAGCAGAAAACAATGGGTGCAAGTGAAGTAACATCTGCAGCCTCCTGCCTACTGCAGCTCCAGCAAACGTAAGTACTTTTAAATCACTACATTCCTGTGTATTGTGTGGCACTATTGTATATTTGAATGTTGTTAGGTTTTTGACTTGTTAAATGTTGAAGCAATCCGCTTGTTAAGTCGTGACGTATGAAATACTGGTTCCTGGTCCAAGTCGCTACTCATTTAAATTGAGAAAATATTTGTTTATGACCACTTTTTAGTCATATCACACATTAAAGTGAATTTTGTATGAAATCATGGTGTACACAACCGTCTCTGGACATGCTGCATCACAGACACCAAGATTTGAGCAATTTACAAAAATGTGTCACTTTCTGGCCATCGGATATTAGGCATAGATGTATATATTGTGATCGTGATTTTCCACAGTATTACATCACTTGGTAAACATTTATTATTACCATTTGTTAAGTCTCCTCATACAGTTTGATACAGCGTTTGGACCAGGAAGCTGCTTCGCGTGACATCACACTTAACAAGCGGATACTTTTCTGGCCATTAAATAGTCCAGTTTCATTTAGTATAGCTCTCATCGCCACACACAGATTTCAATCGATGTGTTTCTGTTTCTGCACATCCTAAAAGTGAAGATGCTGCTTGTCATGTTGTGATTTAATATCATCATGTTACTGGAATCTCTTTCAGAAAAGACGAGTATAGGACATTTCAAAGGTCGAAGCCCTGTTCTCTCAGTCTGAGAGGTCAGACGGTTCCTGGAGAATTGTCCAAACTCCAGCCAATACCACCAATAAAAAGGCAGGCAGAAGGCACTGTGAGAGAGGCACTGGGAGCGAGTGCAAACATCTCTACAGCCTTTGACCAACTGCCGCTCCAGCAAACGTAAGTATTTTTACATCACTACATTCATGTATTACATATCTCACTCTTGCTTATTGAAATGTTCTATGTTTCTTATTAATTCTTATTGTAATATTTGTTCATACTATATGATGGGATCGAGAGTGTTAAATGTTTCATTCTTATATAGCTTTGCCAGACGCTGATTTCAAGTTAATTTAGGAGTGTCATTCATGCATATGTGCACAGTTGATCTTTTTCTGTGTCTACACATGCTGAAAGTGCAGATGCTGCTTGTCAGTGTGATTTATAATCATCTCGGTTACTCTAATCTCTTTCAGAAAAGAAAAGGATTGGATATTTCGACAGTTGAGACCCTTGACTTTCCCTCCGAGAGGTCAGGCGACTCCTGAAGATTTGACCAAACTCCAGCCAGTACCACCACCACCTAGAAGGCAACAGCAGGAACCAAAAACAACGGGAGCGAGTGCAAACATCGCTAAAGTCTCCAGCCAACCACCGCTCCAGCAAACGTAAGTACTTTTACATCACTGTACATTACATCACTACATCCCTGCATTACATATCATACTTTTGTATAGTTGAGTGTTTGTATTAATTAACAATATTGAGAGTGAAATCTAAATAGAACTTTAGTTGTTCAGGAAATATGCATATAATAATAATAATAATGGCTTTGAACTTTTTTTTTTGTGGCCATTAAATAGTTCAGTTTCAGTTATTATAGCTCTGATTGCCAAACACTGATTTCAGTATAATGTAATACTGTGCATAATTGCTGTTTATCTGTTTCTGCACATACTAAAATTGCAGATGCTGCTTCTCATAATGTTCTTTATAACCATCTTTGTTTCTGTTTTCTCTTTCAGGAGAATCTCTCTTAAAGAAAAAATAGAGGCCGAACCAAAGGCCCAGAGAGAGGAAAACAAGAGAAGAGCAGAGAAAATAATTGAGGACATCTTAGAAAAAAAGGAGAAGGCCAACCAAGAGAAAGAATTGAAATGGAGGTCAATGATGAAGGAACATTTTGAACATTACGACACCCTCGCCAACTATATGAGCCAAGATGGAAATTTGTGAGTTTCTTGCCTGATTTCTTCTCCGTCTTTGGGAACAGAAGACACAGAAACAGTGTTTGACCCTCTGTGTTTTGTCTTGTGTGTTTTTGTGTAGTGATAAGAAGATAGACCTCCTGCAGAAGATGGTGGACACCAGTTATATCTGCCTCAAAGACGCCAAGAAGAAAAATAAGGAGCTGTTGGAATTCAAATATGGCACTCCCTTGAAAATCTTAGTAAGTGAAGAATGTGTATTCAGTAACGCTGTTAAACCCTCACACTCATCCAAATATAACACTAGACTACAACTGAGCTCAAACACAACTTCTTTTCTCTCCAGAATGAACGGATGACACAGATGATCTCCGAGATCAGCAGAAGCAAGGAGGGTGCTGAAGGAATCGTCTACCATCCAGCCCTTCATTTAAAGGAGGAAGCAGTGGTGGACTCCTGTTTGGACGCTTGCGAGTTTATTAAAAGCCACAACCTCCAAACAACAGTCAAGCAGCGCTTGCTAGATCTCCAGTTCCAGTAAGATATTAAAATGCTTTTCTTTATGAACCTAATGATGATCAGAAGTGGTTATAATTCTATTCAAATGTGGCCAACTGGAGGATTGAGTAGCCCTTTGAAACCTCTTGATAATCTTACTATTGCTTTCTATTTTTCATAGACAAAAACAACAGGAGATAACCATGAAGGAATGCAAGATCGATGAATGGCGAAAACATCGAGGACAGACTGGCAAATGTCTGGAAATGGCACTCGCACCTTCTGTGATTATAGTAAGTGTCTTGATCATCAGATACTGGATCATTGATCAAAAACATGCGACTAAGTTTTATCATGTCTTTATTGCAGACTGGAAGAAAACTGAAGCCACTCAGCAAACCTCCAAGAGCTGTCAAGAAAGCGGAACTGGTTAAACGGCCTTCTCAAAACCTCAAGAAAAACATCTACAAAAAACAATAAAATATGAATGAAAACTTGCTTTTGCATCCTTTTGTGCAAGTATATTTTTAACTGAATGTCAGACATGTTGTCTCATGTGTTGTGTTGGAAATCACTACATCCAAATTGAAAACATTTTGCAAGACATCAGAACTACAGAAAGAGAAAGAGCAGAAGATCTGTGATCGGGTATAAATTCAACAGTTGACCTCTGATATGATATGCGTGTGTGGAATGAAGCCCACAGCCACTGCTCTTTTGAGTCACTGTTTAAAAGTAGTCATATGAATGTGAAAAAGTGCTAAATTTGTTGCTAGGTGCCTTTTCAAAAATAAAGTTATGAGGGTAGTATGAAAAGTTGCTAAATCTAGCAACAAAATTGCTAAGTTGGCAACACTGTACCACAGTCCTCTGCGGTAGGAGAGGAGCTAAAGCCTCCTGTGGACAAACGGCAGTAATGCATGTGTCCTTCTTAAAGAGACAGTTATCCAAAAATTATAACTCACCACACACCATTTACTAATGATAAAACAGTACAAGTACAAACGTTACAAAAGACCAAAAGCTGCCACTGGGGAAGTATCTAAAGCAGGGGTGTCCAAACTCGGGCCTGGAGGGCCGGTGACCTGCAAAGTTTAGTTCCAACCCTAATCTGACACACCTGGGCTAGCTAATCAAGCCCTTACTAGGCTTTCTAGAAACATCCATGTAGGTGTGTTGAGGCAAGTTGGAGCTAAAATCTGCAGGACACCAGCCCTCCAGGACCAAGTTTGGGCAACCATGGGCTAAAGCAGGGGTGGGCAAACTCGGTCCTGGAGGGCCGGTGTCCTGCATAGTTTAGCTTCAACTCTAATCAAACACACCTGAACATGCTAATCAGTGTCTCCAAGATCACTAATTATCTATAAGCAGGTGTGTTTGATAAGAGTTGGAGCTAAACTGTGCAGGACACCGGCCCTCCAGGACCGAGTTTGCCCACCCCTGGGCTAAAGGGTCTGTACTGGTTTTAAAGGGATAGCTCACCCAAAAAAGAAAATGTTCTCACTTTTTACTCACCGTTAAGTGGGTCCAAACCATCATGAGTTTCTTTTTTGTCAAACAGAAAAGAAGATATTTTGAAGAAAAGCTGAAAACCTGTAACAAATGACTTCCCCAGTAGGAAAAACAAATATCTTCATCTCTGTTCAACAGAAGAAACTCACATAGGTTTGGAACAAGCAGAGTGATAAAACTACGACAGAGGGGCGGCACGATCGCCTCACAGCAAGGTCGCTAGTTCGAGTCCCGGCTGTGTCAGTTGGCATTTCTGTGTGGAGTTTGCATGTTCTCCCCGTGTTGGCGTGGGTTTCCTCCAGGTGCTCTGGTTTCACCCACAGTCCAGACATGCGCTGTAGGTGAATTGAATAAGCTAAAATGGCCGTAGTGAATGTGTGTGAATGCAAGAGTGTATGGGTGTTTCCCAGGGTTGGGTTGCGGCTGGGAGGGCATCCGCTGTGTGAAACATATGCTGAATAAATTGGTGGTTTATTCCGCTGCGGCGATCCTTGATTAATAAAAGGACTAAGCCAAAAAGTAAATGAATTGATGAAAACTATGACAGAATGTTTATCTTTGGGTGAACTATCCATTTAAAAGTAGATTTAGTACCTAAAGGGTACGCTGTAAAAAAAAAAAAAATGCGCAAAATTTATGGTAAAAAAAACGGCAGCTGTGGTTGCAATATTTTACCATTAAAAATACGGTACAAACCGTAAAAGTAATTTCTCTTTTTTTTTTACAGTAAACTATCGTATTTAGTTAATATATAGATGTAATATGCATTTCGAATTACCAACGTCATCTACACATCTTTTGTTACACAGATAGACACGTTATCCATTTTTTACAGTGTATATACAATACCAAAATAACACAAGTATACCTTTTGAATATGTATTACCCCAGTCAACGAGCTTTTGCTCCTTTATGTCTGAGATTAGTTTACAAAAATATAAGATATTATTCAAGGCTGTTGGTTTAAGGCAGCTGTGGCACAAGCTAGTGGTTTAATAAATTTGGTAATGGTCTAAAACTTTAACAAAAAAATAAACAAATTTAACATTCATTACGTTTAGATTCGCACAGCATCACTTTTTGTAGTGCAACCCATCAGAAACGCTTTATAAGTAGTAGCCAGCTCATCATGTCTTTTTCTGTACAGCCAAATTGACATCATTTCTTCTAATAAGCTTTAAAATTATTTTGTAATAGTAATTAATTGTAATAATGACTTTCAATTTCTATTATAAAATACATTTTACATGCCATATTTTGTTGTTTTGTAACCATACTCAACAATTATTTACAAAACATGACATACAAAACATTCATTCATTCAATTTCCTTCAGCTTAAGCTTAATTCCTTCTTATTAATCAGGGGCTGCCACAGTGAAATGAACCTCCAACTTATCAAGCATATGTTTTACACAGCGGAAGCTCTTCTAGCTGCAACCCGGTACTGGGAAACATTCCTACACTCTCACATTCACTCTTTCTCCTTTGGCTTAGTCCCTTTATTTATCAGGGTTCGCCACAGCGGAATGAATCGCCAACTTATTCAGCATATGTTTTACACAGCAGACGCCCTTCCAGCTGCAACCCAGTACTGGGAAATACTCCTACACACTCATTCGCACACATACACTACAGCCAGTTTAGTTGATTCAATTCACCAACTGTATAGCGCATGTCTTTGAACTGTGGGGTAAACCAGAGCACATACAATACAGTTTGTTGTTATTGATAAGTTTAGGTAACACTATTTTGCGGGACCATTTGAGTATTAGAAGACTGTCTGCTTAATATCTGTTGATATGCTCCTTCAACCTACATTTAACTGACTATAATAAAACTAAAAACTTAGCAAGTATATGTCAACTTATACTAACCCCAACCCCAATTTAACAGTCTACTTGTAATCTACTGAAAATTAGCTGGCATGTAGATGCAATGTAACTTAAATTTAACAAACGGACCATCAAAATAAAGTGAGATCTAAGTTTATTGTATTCATATTAATTAAAGTGGTTAGTTGTTTCAGATAAAAGGACACTATACACTTAAGCTAATTATATAAAAAAATGCCACTGTGTTAAGGAGAAAATGCTGTTGCAGAAGGAAACTCCTTAATGGAAATTTCTGACCACAATATAGAAATCCCAATAAATGGCAAGAAATTAGACTTTTTCCTGTCATTTAAGCGAGTGAATAATATAACCAGAGATAGTACATAAGTACTAAGTCATAACATAAGTCAGAGGTAGTACTTCATTTTTGCATCTCGTTTAAATACACTATAAACAGCAGCTACGCTACTTCTTTGCTTTATTCTCCATTTCCACCTGGGGATGCTCATCCCGAGGACCCTAGAGATTATGCAGCGCCATTGATAAAAGACCTGTGAAGAAATGATGCCATGGTATCCATAATCCTGGACCAGGCCGTATCCTGAGCTGATGCTGTGGCGGTCATGGAGGAATGGAGAGCATGAGACTGATTCCTGAAAGTCCACAGTGACAGACGAGTCTCCGCTCTGATCTTGAACACCCACCGCTGACCTTCTCACACCTGTAGTCCTCCACGATGGACGTCCAGCATTCTCCAGTGCCTAGACTGCAGCTCGGCACAAGAAGTTTGGACAGGAGAGAAATAGTCGTGCCCACTGAGCCTGGTCTCTCTCTGGGTTTCTTTTCCTTCGCTTTCGTCAATTGGTGAAGTTTGTTCCTCATCACTCTCGCCACTGGATTGCTTGTTTTGGGACTTGTGGAGCTGCACATTGACGGATTTGCCCTTCAGTGTTTGGACTCTCAGCAGTGAAAATAAACCACACTGAACTGAACTTAACTTCAACTCTGAAAACTGGACTGAAGCAGTTTCAATTGACTAGAACTTCCACGATAATCTGTTTGAAACAATCTACATTGTTAAAGCGCTATAATAATGAATTGAAAATAATAAAAGAGTCTTCTTATTTTCAGAATATTGATTTAATCACACATACATGTCATGCAGTCCATCCAGAAAGAAGTGTCATCAGTAATTTCATCCCGTCTCTTTCTTTTCCATCAACCAGAATCTTCCAAAAACACCTTGTACTGTTGGAATGATCCAGTGCCTCTGTCCATTGGTGGAACTCTCTGTCAATCACTCATGGAGTTACTATTACACAGTAATAAAAAAAACATTGCTATTTATTTATTTTAGGTTTTCATTAAACGTGTGGCATTCCCCATGAACATTAATTATCCTTCATGCACTGAAAAGGGAAGAACTTAAGGACTAATAACACACCTGCGCTCTCAAATGGTCCTTGTGACGTCACTTAAAGGTATAAAACACCCAATGCAGCTGAAAAACGATACGGAAGGTTGTTGTGTCCTGTCATTCACGAGTCATAACCTTCTTTTAACAATTCCTGGAGTGTGTAAAGTCCAAGCATTAATATTTAAGGCTAGCTTCAATGAGAATATTACATAATTTAATGTCAAACTAAGCAACAAATCTCTAAAGTCATCAGTGATATAATAAGTTATTAACATATGTAGCTCACTCCGTCATTCTGCTAACCTGATTGGCTGATCAGTAACAGTGGGAGCGCAAGCAAGCAATGATGTCACACACAATGACATATTAGTGTGGATTAAAGCAAAATAAAGTACAAATAATCAACACATGAGCTTTAAATACAACACAAATGAGCTTTAAATATGACTTTCGATACGCAAGAAGTGAAATGTGTGAACAGCAGGACAGGACAACCTTCAGATATTATATTTGCTTTAAAAAAATGCAATCAATCCCCTTGGCGACAATAAATTGAGATGCTTCCAACTTTAGCCTGCTGTGTAGGCCTGGTTACACGCGTCTACAATCCTCTCCACCTTCCCATAAACAACCGTTATCCATTACACAAAGTAAAAACCATCAGTTTTCAGATCTGACC